>NW_023459988.1:4317-21463 GCF_013731165.1 Rhagoletis pomonella | reverse complement strand
ACAAAACCGATAAAAATATCGGTAACAAAACCGATAAAAATATCGGTGCCAAAATCGATAATAATATCGATAGCAAAATCGATACCAAAATTGATAATAAAATCAATAAAAAATCGGTAACAAAATCGATAAAGCAATCGATAACAAAATCGATAAAAAAATATATATAGATAAAAAATCGATAAAAATCGATCATTATATCGATAAGTTCCGAAAATATCGATAGGAAAATCAGTAAAAATATCGATAACAAAATCGATAACGAAAGCGAAAATAATATCGATAGCAAAGTCGTTAACAAAATCAATAAAAATATCGATAATAAAACCGATGAAAATATCGATGACAAAATCGATTAAAATATCGACAACAAAATCTATAAAAATCGGTAAAAATATCGATAACAAAGCCAATAAAAATATCGATAACGAAATCGATAAAAATATCTATAAGAAAATCGATAGCAAAATCGACAACAAAATCGATAAAAATATCGATAATAAAATCGATAAAAAGTATCTATAATAAAATCGATAACAAAGTCGATAACAAAATCGACTACAAAATCGATAACAAAATCCATAAAAATATCGACAACAAAATCGATAAAAAATATCGATCATTGTATCGATAAGTTCCAAGATGAGTTCATCCTCATATTTTTCCTTATATTTATCTTTGTTTTGATCTTTATGTTTATCATATTCTTCATATACATATTCCCCTTCACCTTTCCCTTATAAGTAAAGTATTAAGTTTACTTTTGCCTTCAGTTTTGCCTTTATCTTTACGCAACTTTGGTTTTGTTTTTATTTTTACCTTTGGCTTTATCCTTTTCTTTATCTATGTACGTACATACATTTATTCTTGGATTGATGTTTTTCTAAGTGTTGTTTCACTTCAAAAAGTTTTCGCGTATTAATTCTACATGTGTTCATACATATATCTATGTACATATGTAATATGTATGTATGTATAGACATACATAGATTACTAAAAAATAGAAACAAATCCACATTAACTACAATCAACATATGTACTAGGCTGGGTCGATTTTATATGGGGGAATATAAAAGGCATTTGAACGTATTTTAATAGTAATATTATGTCTTAGGTCTAAGCCAATTGTTATTGGCCAAGAAAGATTGATAATAAAACTTATCTTTAGCCCGCGCAATTGAATCAAAGTCTATGAATTTTGAAAATGAAATTTTGGCTTGTAATATCTATGGAATGCGTTAATTTTTATAAACAGGACGATATATCAAATTAAGGGTTATTAAATTTAGTACCTCACGTTCGTTTATCATTTTTCAATAAGTCTACAAATTTTTAAGATATTAAAATAAAATATAAGAAAACTATGATTTTCCCTTATGAATTTTCAATTCTTCATAACTTCAGCAACCAAGTGAGAAATACAAAAAAGTGAGACGAGATTATTTCAAACGTTTTAATGCTTTCGGATGCACGGTGGACCTGAACCAACTTTAATTCGAAGGTCACAGCACATCATATTTTTTTGCAAATTTGGGTTAATTATGTTATGAATAACTTGTAAAAATTATATAGCCCATAACTTATCGAGCCGTTTTTGAAAAAACTCATGAATGAAAATTATTCCTTTTCTTTTTAAATTTTCACGCACCCGCTCTAGATGACAAATTGATACCTTACAGTTTATATTTATTTTGTAATGTAACTTGTACGATTTATATACAATCAATTTAGTATATGGTTCAAGTGTCTTAGCTTGTTTTTTGCACAAAATGCCGATAAATTCAATTCAAACGAGAAGATTGTTACGAATATAAGTATTCTTTATACTTTAAATAGTTTGTGTCAAGTATATCTACAAAACAATAACATGTTTGCAAGAATAAAGGACCATGCATGCATGTAGGCAAGGGTCTAGGATTTTATAGCGAGCCAGCTGTAGAATCCCTACATTCCGACTTTAAAGCAACTGGGACAAATATAAAGTATTCGTCAAGCATCCGGAATATCCATCTAAATTACTGAGAGCAGTACAAGAATACAATGCTCAACATGTATAAGCTACTGTTTAAAAAATTTAAAGGGTTGTATGTAAAACACCATGCTGCTCTCCTATTAGTTGTCCAAAAATACATATATAGTCTATATATAAATACGCCACAAGAAAATTTTACAATCCCGTTTTTGAAGGCACCGTTCGCTCGATTTCTATGAAACATACACCAATTTAAAGGATATAACTTCTTCTAATCCAGACATGTTAACCCGGATATATAGGGGGCGTGGCATCTGACATGTAGACTAAAATTTGAAAACCACAATATCTCTTGAACCAATTACGCTGGGGAACTGATGCATAGATTGTAAATACCCTACTTACGGCGAAAATGGTAGGTACTGGAAAAGTGGGCGTAGCACTTCCCATACAAACTCATATCGCTTATCTCTGGGACCGCCTATGCTAACGTCCTGAAATTTGACATGGCAACATATGTTGTCAATACCGTGCTTACGGCGAAGAGTGGTAGATTTTGGAAAAGGGGGCGTGGCACCGCCTATACAAACTAAAATTCTCATTTCGCTTATCGCTTATCGCTGGAACCACTTATGCTTACGTTCCGAAATTTGACACAGCAACATATGTTGTCAATACCGTACGTATCGTCGCTTATCTCTGGAACCACTTATTGTAAGGTTTTGGAATTTTATACACCTACATTTATACACATATAAAATCGAAAGAATCATTCAACTGGGAACCATTTTCTCCCAGATTTTAAAATAACATTGAATGGTTGTTGTTTCGTGCAAAAGCTTTTAGAAGTATAAGTGTGTTTGTCTTCCGATATTTGGCGCAGGGCTATTCTAAAAAAATCATATTTATGATCAGATTTGTTTCACTTATAGATCACATATTAGTAACAAAAAATTTGGTGTAACTTTGTAGCCCAGTCGTGTGATGGAAAAATATTGGACTTTGGCGCAGTTTTGACCAAAACCCGCGTGAAATCGCCGTTAGAGAAGGAAATATTATCTTCTGTTGTAAATCTTCAAGATACTTTCTCAACCGTTAACGATTCTGATGAAAAAAAGAAAGAGTTTATGTAGATGTGGGCAATTTAGTTTTTAACCTCCAAGAGGCTCTCAGAAAAATATAATCGAAAAACTTATTTAAAGTCTGAATTGGTATATGTTTGACATATTATACGATGTTTCCTCAATTCGTAATTCGCTCTCTAAGTAATTCGTGAATTACCCTGTTTCCACGACACATATTAGTTATTCGTTTGGCAGCTCTAGTTCTGGATCTTGTTCTGCGCTATTTATTATAATTTTTGTGTACTGTAAATATCAGAGATGGAGCTAAAATTTAAGTTATCATCAACAATTTTAATTTATATAGAGAATATTTTTTTAATATTATTCTATAACTAGAAAAAGTGCCAGCAATTGGGACCAGGCCGGTGAAAACTTCGATATATTTCCGATAAATATTAGAGAAGGCACCGATTCGTTCGTCATTCGCATGGTAATTCGATCTGAATTACCTACAAATGAGGTAATTCGCCCTCAAAATTTTGTATGGCGAATTACGTAATTCGGAAGGTAATTGGCAAGGCGAATGACGAATGGGAGAGCGAATTACGAATAAGAGAGCGAATTACGAATCGTGGAAATGCCGTATTAGTCAGTGATAAACACTATACATCCAAATACATATGCATATTTTTTATAAATGAAAATCGGGGTTCCTTTTTCGGTCTAATTTCAAAAGCAACTGAAGAAATTTGGAGGAGACTTGATAGAATTAGCATTAATCAATCCGGTATTAACGTTCATAATTCGATTTTAAGTTTTCCTGTAAATTCGCAATAAATATGCTGGTGGACTTCAAAATGTAATTCGCATAAAGGAGTTAGTATTTGTGACAGGTAAAATTCAAAATTGTATGAAAAAAGATTTCGAATTCCGACAACTGGGCGATACTAGTAAATAAAAAATCTGCTTTATACCCGGTACAATTTAGTTGTTTATAAAATATCGTGCATTTTTTAAACAAATTATGTATTACATAAAAAAATTAAATAACGAGTGTTGTAGCCTTAATAGTGTTTCCTTCACATTACAATTTTTAAAAAGGGCCAATGTAATGCTTAAATCCGTAGTCCAATATGTATGTATGAAATTTTTAAAAGGAAAGGAATAATTTTTATTTAAAATGAGTTTTTTTAAAAACGGCTCGACAAGTTATGGGATATAAAATTTTTACACATTACTTATAACATAAATAACCCAAATTTGCAATAAAAAATGATGTGCTATGACCTTCGATTTAAAGTTGGTTCAGGCCCACCGTGGATGTTTATATAATATTAAAATTACCATGGACTTGGTCACGCCGATTTGGTCAGTTTTCAAGATCGTGGTGAATGAAATCAAACATGTATTGTCAAAGATTAGGAATCGCTTGATAAGTTAATAGTAGTTGCAAGCATAAATATAAGTATTTGCATACATTAACATAATACAATTAGGGCGAGAAACACCCATTTTAAGTCCATTTTTCGTGGTGTCATATAAAATTCCCCTGTGCAACAAGTGTTTACATAAATATTTTAGTTAATTCCATTATGTGGAAAAGTAACTGTAGGTAGGTAAATGCAATAGTCTTTAATATACCCTGGAAAATCCTTTTGAGGACTCTCCAATTGGACGATATTGCTTTGCATTCCGCTTGAACGAAAAAAGTCACTCCCTGGCATACTTTTCTGTGATCCGGTTCTTTCATTTAAAGGTTATTTATAAAATTGAAGAGAATTTTTTTTTTAGAAAAAAACTGGAGATCCACTTAAGTTTTTCGATATAACTTTGGTAAATGTTACTCGATCGGCACGTAATAATTACCAAATTGAAGGCGAGACTTGCTATTACTGATTTATGGTAATAATGTGCTGAAAATCATTCCGATTATAAACAAATTATTTTAAAATAAAAAAAATGTTGAACAAAATTTTTTTTCATTTTCCTATATTTGCAATTTTTATATTGTATGCATAAACATAAGTAAACTTTTTAGTGTTTCTAGAAGTTGTGCCTGTTCAGTGCTTCCATACTCATTTGCATACACAACATTTTTCCACGATGATGGAAAATAATGGCTTTTCTATTAGAACTACCGAAATTGTTCCTAAATTTGCAAAAATTCGCAAACTATAGCTAATATTAAAAAAAGATTAGAATATTTGGAACTAGCGACCTAAATGCACGCCAGCAATATTAATGCTGTTCTTTACATCTTTTGACTATAGGCCAGTGCAATTATCAAGAGAATAGTTAAAATTTTATTGAAAAGAGGTAACTTTGAGATTAACGATAAGTTAAAGGGCTACGAGAAATGCGCGGGCTCTCACAATTAAAATAAGGGACTAATATTTTGCAGACTTATTGTTGACTTAATGATAAAATATATTTTCACTATTACCAATGGATTTGAGAAAAATTAGATTTTCGACCCGCCCTAATATGTACGTATGTATGTTGTTATAAATATTGCGCCATCTGTTTATCAAAAGCCGAAATATGTACTAACGCGCACATACTTTTTGTCTCCTTCCCTCACTTCCAAAGCATGCACGTGTTTGCAAAACGATGACGAAGTGATTTTGTATAGAAAATCATTTATGCCCATATATTTGAACCAAATAAACATACATAGAAGATATCAACCGCTACCTCCCAAATATCAAACGAAAGGAAAATTCTTGAATTTTTGATTAAAGAAAAGAAAAACAAAATCATTCGAGCAGTCTTCGAGCATTTTGGTAAAAATTTGCAAATTTTTTCAACAATTTTGTGTCTTAAAATGCTCAATATTTGTTGAATTTATATAAAATCTGTACACGATAATATTTCCATTGCTCCAAAGAATCTATATCCCGAAAATGAAAGTTATATCTGGAAATCATAAGCTGCTGGAGCATTTTAAAGGCTTAAAATTGATCCTAAAATAAGCCAATGTTTACCGTTCTCTTTACGACAGAAACCGAATTGGTTACTTACAAAAATGAATCTGTCGATAGGCTTGGAATTTTATCTTTGAAAGACCAAAGCTTTATTTGAAATCGCTTCATTAGTTCTCGTGCAATAAGCATTTTCGTGCAGGTCTTAAAATTACAACTACAACATTTCAGCATAGCCTCCATATCGAAACGTAAGACGTATTCTACGTCAAAAAAACACATGCCTCGGATGACACCCCTTTCTTTTAAGGACGATCCCGGCAAACATAGGAAGGACTATGATTTGAGCGTATGCACTTGGAATATCCGAACCCTTAATCGGGAAGGTGCCTCTGCCCGGCTGGTTTATATCCTAGGGAAAATAAAGGCTGACGTCACCGCCATCCATGAAATGCGATGGACGGTGCGATGAAGGTAAGCGTGGAGCCTTGCGACGTCTACTACAGTTGCCATGTAAAGGAGCGCAAGTCGGTGTAGGATTTGTGGTGGGAGAGAGACCGGCATCCACTCTAGTGGACGAACGTCTAGCCACAATCCGCATCAAAGCGAGATTCTTCAACATCTCGCTCATATGTGCCAATACCCCGATGGAAGAGAAGGACGAGGCATCCAAGGGTCTCTTAGCTTAGAGCGTACATATTAGCGCAGCCCCCGACACATATACAAATCGTGCTTGGCGATTTAAATGCCAAGGTGGACAACGAAGGGATCTTTGGGCTGAGGCTGAACGACTTCGCAGGGGCTCGAAACTTGGCAGTATGTAGTACTGGGCTTTAGAATAAAAAAAGGGGCATCAAGCTATATGGGTGTCTCCAGATCGAAAAATGGGAAACCAAATCGAGCGTGTTGTGATAGACGGTAGGCATGCTTCCTGTGTTTAAGAGGTACATACGTACACTCCGAGGGCTAAACATCGACTCGCACCACTATATTCATGCAGCCAATATACGACCCCACCTCGGTTCAGCAAAAAAAGGGACCCCAACAATGCAACGAAAGTTCAACGTCGAAAAGCTGCAATCAAAACAGACGGCCAATGGAGAGAGCACCCTTCAACAAATCGACATACGCGAGCAGTGGAACCACATTTCCCGCTCGTTACTGGTACGAAGAGGAGTGTCAGGAAGCTGCAGAGAAAAATGCTTGAAACGCTGGCCGACAAAAAAAAAATCCCGAAATTTTTAGCAGAGAGTTGAGCGACTTACGGAAGGTTTCAAGACTCCTGTAGGAACAACCGTGGCGACCTAGTGAACATACTTAAATTATGGCGGGAACACTTTTCGACCCTTTTGAATGGAATAACCACTGAAAGAAGTGGAGAAGACGAACCCGAGTCCCCAGTCGATGACGATGGAGCCGATATCCCAGCGCCTGACTATAACGAGGTACGAATAGCGATTATGCTGATGAAAAGTAACAAAGCTGCTTGAGCTTAGCTATTCAATTACGATGGCGGGGAGCTAATAAGGTGCATGCCAGACGACTGGAATTCAAGTACGCTCTGCCCAATCCACAAGAAAGGCGACCCAGCCATGCGTGCCAACTACCGCGGGTTCAGCCTTCTAAGCATAGGTTGCAAGGTCTTATCGGATGTGTTGTGTAAAAGACTGAATACCACCGTCAATGAACTGATTGGACCTTATCAGTGTGGCTTTAGACCTGGAAAATCCACCATTGACCAGGTATTTAGGGACACGAATTTCGATACGATACGATATCATATCGATACTTTTGGCATTCGATACCGATATTTTCTACTCGATAGTTTTAAAACGATATTTTTTGGAATCGAGTACCAGAACCCTAGTATCGTATCGAATGTCATAAGCTTTCATTCCGGGTGGGCTTTAGTAGTCAGCCGCACCTTGTGTTTTAAGAAAACCAGGTGGAATTAACAAATGAATCTTGGTCAGGATGTTAACTAAAAAATATAAACAATATCATTGTTTATAAGTTATTTGTTGTTAAAATTTCTTAAGTCGTTCCACTTGGTTTCCTTAACAAAAAGTGCATTTGTCACATACTTTCATATATCACAGCGAACGGCAGTGCGCGCGAGTAACGAAAGCAGCCACATTAGCATGCTGAAATGACTCGCTTATATATACACGAGATTTAGAAGTTTTTATCCAGACGTCCAATGGACATGTTTGAGATATCTTTGGAAAGGTCTTGCAGAGTGTGTCCAGAAAATGTATTCAAGCTTCATAAGCGATTAACCGGATTCTTAAAAATTTGGCTAAAGTGTTGCGAAACAAAAAGTTTTTTTTGATTTTGCCGGTTTAAGGGGGCATGTGGGCACACCCAACACATTTAGTGTTATTCTATAGGCCAATACCTTTCAAACGATACCTTATATATTAATTTCCGGAAAAGATATAGAGGTATATGTGTTTTGGTTCGTGTCTCCACTACGAGATGCTTTGGTATGTATGTGGCGTCTGTACGTACCATAATTTAAATTTTTTCAAACTTTCAGGAATTAAAGTTCAAAACAAACTAAGAAGGTTTTGTTCCAGGATGTTTTCATTCGTATGCCTTTGTGGGCGTGGCTGCTGTCTGAAATTCGAAAAAAGCCAATTTTTTAAACTACCAATGAGGCCGCACTACTCATTCCATGCCATTGATGTGGATATCAGTAGAAGGGTCTTCAAACAGGCTATCTAACTCTATCTTTTGTGTTTATAAAATATAAATATGTCATAACGTTATCGCCCGAAAACTAAAAATCGGGCTGCTGAAAATATACCATTCGGGCATTTTCTCAAAAACTGGTCAGTCGATTTTATTCTAGGTTTCTACAAATCTAGCCCAAAACTTAGCTTTCATCTGGTATACAGCTTATACTGCGATTCAAATTGAAAAAATGTCGCTCCAAAAAGGGTCAAATGGTTAAAAATTAACATATCCGTCTAATTTGGTTATTTTAAGATATAAAAGTAACTTACCCAGTTCCCCAAAAAAATTGCCCATTCCCCGATTGCCACTTAAACCGAATTTCCCTGAAAATAGGGGAATTTTCCACGAGTTGACAAGTTGAATGATGCAGCTGTGCTAATCACTTCCTAAATGTCTTGGAAACCACAATTTGTGTGTATTTTAGAGCACTTAACCTACCTGGGAAGACGCATACAATATTACCTATAGTTGTACATAAATATGTATGTATGAATGCATTTAGTTCACCCAGTGTGCCGCTACTACTTACATACATATGCACAAATTGCCACTGAGCAAAACTACTTGAGAAAAAAGCATTAGTTTAGTAGCACGAGTGCAACATCGTACCCGTAATAAAAGCAGTGTTGCCATTTTGGCCGTTTTCCGGCTAGATTTAGCCGGTTGCGATAGCAAACAGCCGGAGAAATTTCGATTTAGCCGGCAGCCGATTTGTTAGCCGTTTTGCAGAAAAAAATTAGCCGTTTTTAGCCGGTTTTGCTATTTGCCTTGTTTTCTTAAATTTCAAATATGTATATATGTTTCCATTTTTGACTAAGCGACCCAAAATCTGTTAGAAATGGCTACTAGCCTTATCGTTGAGAAAATTTTCATGTCAGGCAGGGTTGAATGAAATTGGGCCGATTTCGCTTATTTTTATTTTAAACGAAGAAGGGATTTTCTTCATAAAATGTTTGCTATAAATGTCTTAATTTTAAGTGTGATGTTTTATTCGCAAACTTAGAAAATAAGAAATTGTTTCACTGTTAAGACACTTAAGATGCGTTTGTGTTTGGATATAGTGCCACAAACAGAATAAATATTACATGTAGATATTGTCTTCCCAGATAGCGCATATTCAATTTTGCCTAAATTACAAAACATCATTTTTGCCCACTCCCAAAAGTTTAAGGTAAGGGAAAAATTTATATTTTCAGGCACTATGTACACATATGTATTTTTTTAAACAAACCTTTTTGCTGAGAACTTATTTAAATTCCAAAAACCGAATGCCAACTTGAATTAAAGGAACCAACACTGAAGTGAGTCAAAATGAAAATAAAAGAGCACAAATTTCTATGTAAAGCAAAACTCTCTGGGAATCCTACGAGACATCTGCCGGTCATATGACCGGTCATCTGGAGATCTGCAGTCTTTAGGCATCATATTTTACATCAGAATTGAAGGGATTTCTGAAAAATGTTCTTTTGTGTAACTGTGATTTTGCATCCCTTGTCAACATATGGCCTCGGTTGATGTTAACTTAAGGTCGTTGTTTTACTGCCTTAAAATTGAAGGGAAATTATTATAGCGTTTTTTATGTGTATTGGTTTCCATTTGAGTGAATTGAGAATCGGTCAGTCTGAGAAGGCCTTGTAGGGAAGACAATAGGTTTGTTCGTCGAAAATCCGGCGAGAATTATCACTCAAAATATCAGATAGTAAGAAAAAATGCTCCCAAATTCCCTCTAATGTAGAGAAACTTGTAATTTTCTGTACGAACGCAAATTTGCAAGTTTTTCTGCCAGCTAGTGTCCATATTTGCATTTCAAACAAAAGAAATTTGTATAGAATTTTTAAAATTATTTCAGAGTGGCAAAAAACAGGATCTACGTGTATATATCTTGTCAGTCCGACTTTCTTCAACATACGTTTCAATTTCTTTGTCGGGTTTACTACACAGTTTTTTTTTGCCGAATATCTTTCAAATCATCACTAAATTAATTAAGTAAACAAGTATTAACTTACATTTTTCATTTTAAAATCGCTCCAGTTTGTAAATTTTTAAATTTAACGAACTTGTTTATTCAAATTATCGTCGACAAAAAATCCAACCATGTACCACAATCATATGTTTTTCCTAATTGCAAATTCTTGCTGGCAAAATTTTTTCCGGCTCGAATTTGTAACTTCTCTCCAAGAAATAGTATTTTTACTCGTGATTTATTTAAATAAAACATGTGAAATTTAGTTGAAACATTTTAGCCGTTTTTAGCCGGTTTTATTTGCCAATTTAGCCGGTTCGTCCAAAAAGTTCTGGCAACACTGAATAGAAGTAAAACTTCTTAAAAAGAGCACATGTGTGCGCCCCACACCCGGTAGAAATCTTAACAAAAATAAACTACGAGACTATCATACGAATATAGTTTTTTATTGTATCCATAGTTGGTACCAAGTTGATAAGTTTTTATCATTTCTTATATTTTTAATTTTTAATTTTTTCGAATACAAAATAATTCGAAAAATTATCTGTTTCAATGGACACATCGATTTGAATATATAATTTAGATTTAGATAATATTTTTAGCAATTTATTTGAGAAAAATAAAACATTTAGATTATTGTTTGTATTTTGGTCGATTTTAAATTTGATACCCCAAAATAATTGATATCAAATAAAACACCTCTTTGAGGTAAAAGTTTCGAGCTGAACTAGAAATACAAAATTTATGATATCAATTTCGTGACGAAAATTATACGCATTTTTTGACTGCCTTTGAAACGTACGGAACATGATACAATAATTTTTAGAAGGTAGTTCCACTTCTTCTTCTTATCCGCCATGTTAGCTATCTGACAGAAAACGTGTTTCGTATTTTTTGTTGTACCAACTTTTTCAAAAAAAAATCAGCTTTTGACGTTGAAAAAATAAATAATAATTTTCGAATATTTTTTAATAATTTTCTTCATAAAAATTTACTGCTGCTTTCGTGGATATTGCAACACACGGAATAGATATAAGGATACAGCTATAAGAGCCATCGCATACCACAGACTTTATCGGCCGCCTATTTAAATAATAGAGCTCGCTTGAAATATGTATCTACATGAAGATGTATGGAGGTGCGCACACTACACCAGCTTAATCGCTCCGACCAATAAGTTGTGGTGCAATGGAAAGACTAGCGAGCCCATCTAAATCGGCGGCCGATATAGTCCGTGGTGTGCGATGGATCTAATCCATTATAAACAAGAAATATTGCCGTTATATTTTCATTTTTATGATTTTTATTCATGTGATTAGCAGTGGCAAAAATGTATGTATTAAATACGTATATTTATATTAAAAATTAAGTGATCAGTTATGAAACATATAAATCTTTACATGTTCTGTTAAAAAATATCTAAAATAACAAGCGAAAATCCCCAAGTACTATATCGTAGCAGTGGCCACATTGCGTGTTTGTCACAGACACGGTTTATGTCAAAAATTTTGAAGTGAAACTACCTTCTAAAAAAATTATTGTATCATGGTACGGAAAATCTTTTTTTATTTATTCGGAACGTTGCGTTTTCTGCTAGAAACACAAAATAAAAAAAAGAACTTATGCAACGATTCGTATGAATAAAAAAGATTTTCCGTACGTTTCAATGGCAGTCAAAAAATGCGTATAATTTTCGTCACGAAATTGATATCATAAATTTTGTGTTCCTAGTTCAGCTTTCGTCACTAGAAACTTATACCTCAAAGATATAAATGCACACAACACTGTACTTAATACTTTACACACTTTTATTTTATTTTATCTTGTATATAAATCACTTTAATTCAACTTTTGTCGACTTGTAAATTACATTGAATTGCACCCATATTTACAATAACACATGGTTGCAAACTGGCACATAACAAGTGTTGCCATATTGTACAAAATAATACATACAAAGAAGGCAATGTTTAAAAAGGAATACAGGGGAAATCAATACAAAAGAAAATGAAAATTTCCCGCTACTTTTATTCTGGGCGTGTATTATTATCAATGAGGGTTTCCGGTGACGAACCCCTGTGCAAAAATATTGCCCATGACGTAGGCGGTGTTGGTCCCGCCCGATTTGTTTGCTTTAAGTTCGGTCGAAGGCCGCTTACGCAGAAAGGTGTTCTCTGCAAAAGGTGTTCAGCTCATTTTCTTCGCAAAACAGAAAGGAGAATTCTTCTGCCTGAGGGTTATAATCCCTAAGTGCGGCCGAAGGCCGCCTACGTAGAAAGGTGTTCTCTGCAAAAGATGTTCAGCTCCTTTTCTTCGCAAAACAGAAAGGAGAATTCTACTGCCTGAGGGTAATAATCCCTAAGTGCGGCCGAAGGCCGCCTACGCAGAAAGGTGTTCTCTGCAAACGGTGTTCAGCTCCTTTTCCTCACAAAACAGAAGGGAGAATTATACTGCCTGAGGGTTATAATCCCTAAGTGCGGCCGAAGGCCGCCTACGCAGAAAGGTGTTCTCTGAAAAAGGTGTTCAGCTCCTTTTCTTCGCAAAACATAAAGGAGAATTCTACTGCCTGAGGGTTATAATCCCTCAGTGCGGCCGAAGCCCGCCTACGCGGAAAGGTGTTCTCTGCAAACGGTGTTCAGCTTCTTTTCTTGGCAAAACAGAAAGGAGAATTCTACTAAGTGAAAATTCCGAATTCAAAATCCGCTCTTATTATTCATAATTCCAGTCTGGTAGCACCAAGTTGAATGTTATTTTGCTATCTTATTCATCGTTTATATGAAAACTTTAACAATAAATTATATAAGAACTATAGGGTTGCTAGAAAAAGGGGGTATTTTTGAAATCAGTGGGTCCTATTCTCCCCCCTCATCCCCCCTTTTTCTGGAATTTGCCGTCCGTCTACTAAAATTTCCCTTCATTCCAACACTGAGGGAAAACAATTTTAGAATTAAGAAAAACGTGCTAAATTGAAAAAATACGCATATGAAAGAGCACCAACCTAACTCGTTTTAAATTTGAGTATATACGTTATAAAATATGTGGTTGTGAAATGCACAGATGCTTTTTCGTAATTAAGAAGAAAAAAATAATAATTTTATGTTCCGTCCGATGGTAATTAAACCCGGACCCTCTTGGCCGCAACAAATTGTATCAAGCGTCTTTGCACACTCAGCTACAGCCATACATGTAAAGGTGTTTTCAAATGTTGAGTTTGAATCCACATCACAGCGCGCAATTAGTGCATTATGTCATACCATGTATGTGTGTATGTGTTGTCACCGCTGTGCATGCTTTGTATACATATACTTTCTTAATTACATATGAAAAAGCATCCGAGACGTGCAAAACGCCATCCGTGTAGTGAAAAATGCTTCATTTTAATACGGGCGTATTTGAATTGAATATTTCCATTATATGTACGTAGTGTATGTATAATGGAAAAATCCATTTTGTTAAGACTTATCACTTGATTTAAATACGAACATTTTTAAACGGTAATCAAATAAAAAAAATTTATTCTTACAACGCGTTTTTTTTCTCAGTGCAGGATAATGGTATTAACAGCTCAAGTTTTTCTCATTTGATATGTCCAAATCAATTTGCGTGCGTGATTTCTCAGAGTTGCATTTCTGTCAAATTTACAGAAGTTTGCCGAGAAAAAATTTGAACTCATAGTCGCGCCAAAATGCCAATTGAGCATAAACGTCAAAACGAAATGTCACGCAAGACAAATCTTGGAATTTGAGTAAGCTTTTTACGCACGCATATAAGGTTGACCTGTAACAATTCTTCCCGATATAAATTGGGCTTTAAAGTGCAAAAATGTGTACTATGGTTAGGATTGCATGTGGTGGGATTTGAACCCGCGGCCTCGGTGTTTAAGTCAACACCTCAAGATACATTTTTTGGTTTTTGGTATCGATATTTGGAATATCGAGTCTTTTTATTCCGATATTAATGGGTACCCGATATTTTTAAAGCGATACTTTAAATGAGTACCATATCGATACTTTCGGTTCGATATCGTGTCCCTACAGGTATTCACAATACGCCAAATCTTGGAAAAGGCCCTCGAGAAAAGGATCGACACTCACCACCTATTTGTCGACTTTGAAGCCGCTTTCGACGGCACTAAAAGGAGTTGCCTATACGCAGTGTTGCCAGGTCTTCGGCATGAGAAAACGTCTCTCTTGGTCTGAAAAAACGTAATTTCTTACCCAAAAACGTCTTTTTCAAATGAATGTACAAAATTTTTTCTTATTAAACTTTTATAGTATACAAAGGTACATTTGTACGTAAGGTATATTAAAATGTCATTTCGACAGAGCACATTTAGAATTCATTGCAAACTGGTTTGAGATCTTTAATATAAAAATGATTTTATACATACACTTGTGGTCAGCTGATTAAGTCATCACGATTTTCATGGGCGTCGCTACGTAGGGGCAGGGGGGGGGAGAGGTCGAGCCTCCTCCCCTAGACTTTGAAGTTTACCTTATATGTAGGTATACAATCTTCGATTACTACCGCAGCGACCACAAAAATGCAGTTGCCAATATAGCAACTCAGTTGCCAGCTTGCAGGTGCCATCTGTAAAATCATTTCAGCCAGTGGCCACCCAACTGAAGTTCGGTTGCCATATGCCTAAGTCGGCTCAGCTCGATGTTCTGGTCGCATACATAAGTACACATTTTTATGAGTCTATCTCTTCTTAGGCTTTCTGCACATTGGTCGTCCAATCATAGTTGCTTCATCGTCACAATCATGATGCAACGACTACATAACGACTACACTTTCGCACACTCGATCGTGATATTTCAATTCATTTGGCGTCTAAAAATTCACTTGGAGCAGGTATTTTCTGTTTTTCTTGTTGATATTTTCGCGAAATATTTACAAAGACCTGCAATTTTTAAAATATAGACTGTGCTGCAACAATTCTAGAAATAATTTTTCAGTAATATCTCTTCTTTTCTTTTCTGAAATGTGTTTTGTGCATGCACACAGAGACTTTTTACAATTTCATCCTATTTTATAGTTAAAACGCTCACGTTTATTGAATTTTAATGCAATTATCCACTCACCAAAAATACTCATTTTTATGCAATTTTAATGCAAATATTAACTTTTTCACTAATTTTTCCCCATAAAATTTAAACAAAAAGTGCGTGCACAACGATTAGCAAAGGACAGTGCCGTACTTATCCGTTTCTGCATCTTCTACGATTTGCCGATAACTAGCCGATAACAACAAGTGTGCAGATCTCTCTTGAAATGCATGTGCTCGGCTCAAAATTTCAGGCGAGACGATAACGCAACTATGATTGGACGACAAGTGTGCAGATAGGCTTATTCTTGTACTTACAAATATCGGACCAAAGTTATAATACCATTGCATGCTCATGAATAGTATAGTTTTCAGATTTCAAATCGGTGAAGTAGGTAAAAAAATATACATCTGTTATCTCACAAGAGCAAAATATCCAAAGTAGTTCGCGAACAGAAACTTACAGAAACTTGCAAGTTAGACGAACAGCTAACAGAAATTTTGTTTGCATTCAAAAGTATAAAATTGAAAACGTTAGAAAACAAATTCCGAAGTCTTATCCTGACACAGTTCACTGACTAAACTTACTTCTTAAAGTTTAATTAGTCGCATTTTACTATTTTAACTTCCAAACCATGAAATTCAATTTTGGGATTTGCGTAGGGTTCGAACGATACTATCGATATTGAGTAAGTATCGATACTGAGGGTAAAAACATGAGTACTTTAATACTCGATACCTTATTTGGCGATTCTAATCGATACTTTGCAAAGTACTCGTAGTTTCGAATACTTTTTAAAAAACACACTTTTTATACCCGAGCGCACTTGTGCATAAGTGTATTATAACTTTGTTCACATAACGGTTGTTTGTAACAGGCAAAACGAATCGAGATAGATATAGACAAATGCATACATAAATGATCAGAATGGAAAGAGAAATCGATTAAGCGGTGACTGTCTGTCCGTCCGTCCGTCCGTCCGTCCGTCCGTCCGTCTGTGCACACGATAACTCGAGTAAAAATTGAGATATCTTAGCGAAAATTGGTGCGTGGACTTCCTTCTGACGTAGGACGGATGGTATTGAAAATGGGCAAAATCGGACAATAACCACGCCCACCTCCCATATAACGGTAATTTTCAGAAATACGAATACTGCGATATTTTAGAAACTACTCAAGATTATTCACTCAAAATTGATATTTGCAATAAACTTTAGACGAAAAATAATAATATTATAAATTTTTGGAAAATGGGCGTAGCCACGCCCACTTATGGTTACATGTGTATATTTTGGTAACCGCTGCACCAATTTCTTCCAAACTTGGCACAGTTGTTAACCTTGGTATAACATATGAAATGGCCGAAAATTTTTAAAATCGGACAATAACCACGCGAACATCCCATATAACGGTAATTTAGAGAAATACGAAATCTTCGA
>NW_023459988.1:0-4217 GCF_013731165.1 Rhagoletis pomonella | reverse complement strand
TTCGATACCGATATTTTCTACTCGATAGTTTTAAAACGATATTTTTTGGAATCGAGTACCAGAACCCTAGTATCGTATCGAATGTAATAAGCTTTCATTCCGGGTGGGCTTTAGTAGTCAGCCGCACCTTGTGTTTTAAGAAAACCAGGTAGAATTAACAAATGAATCTTGGTCAGGATGTTAAGGGGGGTATCCTCTAAAACATGTATAACTAAAAAATATAAACAATATCATTGTTTATAAGTTATTTGTTGTTAAAATTTCTTAAGTCGTTCCACTTGGTTTCCTTAACAAAAAGTGCATTTGTCACATACTTTCATATATCACAGCGAACGGCAGTGCGCGCGAGTGACGAAAGCAGCCACAGTAGCATGCTGAAATGACTCGCTTATATATACACGAGATTTGGAAGTTCTTATCCAGACGTCCAATGGACATGTTTGAGATATCTTTGGAAAGGTCTTGCATAGTGTGTCCAGAAAATGTATTCAAGCTTCATAAGTGATTAACCGGATTCTTAAAAATTAGGCTAAAGTGTTGCGAAACAAAAAAAGTTTTTTTGATTTTGCCGGTTTAAGGGGGCATGTGGGCACACCCAACATATTTAGTGTTATTCTATAGGCCAATACCTTTCAAACGATACCTTATATATTAATTTCCGGAAAAGATATAGAGGTATATGTGTTTTGGTTCGTGTCTCCACTACGAGATGCTTTGGTATGTATGTGGCGTCTGTACGTACCATAATTTAAATTTTTTCAAACTTTCAGGAATTAAAGTTCAAAACAAACTAAGAAGGTTTTGTTCCAGGATGTTTTCATTCGTATGCCTTTGTGGGCGTGGCTGCTGTCTGAAATTCGAAAAAAGCCAATTTTTTAAACTACCAATGAGGCCGCACTACTCATTCCATGCCATTGATGTGGATATCAGTAGAAGGGTCTTCAAACAGGCTATCTAACTCTATCTTTTGTGTTTATAAAATATAAATATGTCATAACGTTATCGCCCGAAAACTAAAAAATCGGGCTGCTGAAAATATACCATTCGGGCATTTTCTCAAAAACTGGTCAGTCGATTTTATTCTAGGTTTCTACAAATCTAGCCCAAAACTTAGCTTTCATCTGGTATACAGCTTATACTGCGATTCAAATTGAAAAAATGTCGCTCCAAAAAGGGTCAAATGGTTAAAAATTAACATATCCGTCTAATTTGGTTATTTTAAGATATAAAAGTAACTTACCCAGTTCCCCAAAAAAATTGCCCATTCCCCGATTGCCACTTAAACCGAATTTCCCTGAAAATAGGGGAATTTTCCACGAGTTGACAAGTTGAATGATGCAGCTGTGCTAATCACTTCCTAAATGTCTTGGAAACCACAATTTGTGTGTATTTTAGAGCACTTAACCTACCTGGGAAGACGCATACAATATTACCTATAGTTGTACATAAATATGTATGTATGAATGCATTTAGTTCACCCAGTGTGCCGCTACTACTTACATACATATGCACAAATTGCCACTGAGCAAAACTACTTGAGAAAAAAGCATTAGTTTAGTAGCACGAGTGCAACATCGTACCCGTAATAAAAGCAGTGTTGCCATTTTGGCCGTTTTCCGGCTAGATTTAGCCGGTTGCGATAGCAAACAGCCGGAGAAATTTCGATTTAGCCGGCAGCCGATTTGTTAGCCGTTTTGCAGAAAAAAATTAGCCGTTTTTAGCCGGTTTTGCTATTTGCCTTGTTTTCTTAAATTTCAAATATGTATATATGTTTCCATTTTTGACTAAGCGACCCAAAATCTGTTAGAAATGGCTACTAGCCTTATCGTTGAGAAAATTTTCATGTCAGGCAGGGTTGAATGAAATTGGGCCGATTTCGCTTATTTTTATTTTAAACGAAGAAGGGATTTTCTTCATAAAATGTTTGCTATAAATGTCTTAATTTTAAGTGTGATGTTTTATTCGCAAACTTAGAAAATAAGAAATTGTTTCACTGTTAAGACACTTAAGATGCGTTTGTGTTTGGATATAGTGCCACAAACAGAATAAATATTACATGTAGATATTGTCTTCCCAGATAGCGCATATTCAATTTTGCCTAAATTACAAAACATCATTTTTGCCCACTCCCAAAAGTTTAAGGTAAGGGAAAAATTTATATTTTCAGGCACTATGTACACATATGTATTTTTTTAAACAAACCTTTTTGCTGAGAACTTATTTAAATTCCAAAAACCGAATGCCAACTTGAATTAAAGGAACCAACACTGAAGTGAGTCAAAATGAAAATAAAAGAGCACAAATTTCTATGTAAAGCAAAACTCTCTGGGAATCCTACGAGACATCTGCCGGTCATATGACCGGTCATCTGGAGATCTGCAGTCTTTAGGCATCATATTTTACATCAGAATTGAAGGGATTTCTGAAAAATGTTCTTTTGTGTAACTGTGATTTTGCATCCCTTGTCAACATATGGCCTCGGTTGATGTTAACTTAAGGTCGTTGTTTTACTGCCTTAAAATTGAAGGGAAATTATTATAGCGTTTTTTATGTGTATTGGTTTCCATTTGAGTGAATTGAGAATCGGTCAGTCTGAGAAGGCCTTGTAGGGAAGACAATAGGTTTGTTCGTCGAAAATCCGGCGAGAATTATCACTCAAAATATCAGATAGTAAGAAAAAATGCTCCCAAATTCCCTCTAATGTAGAGAAACTTGTAATTTTCTGTACGAACGCAAATTTGCAAGTTTTTCTGCCAGCTAGTGTCCATATTTGCATTTCAAACAAAAGAAATTTGTATAGAATTTTTAAAATTATTTCAGAGTGGCAAAAAACAGGATCTACGTGTATATATCTTGTCAGTCCGACTTTCTTCAACATACGTTTCAATTTCTTTGTCGGGTTTACTACACAGTTTTTTTTTGCCGAATATCTTTCAAATCATCACTAAATTAATTAAGTAAACAAGTATTAACTTACATTTTTCATTTTAAAATCGCTCCAGTTTGTAAATTTTTAAATTTAACGAACTTGTTTATTCAAATTATCGTCGACAAAAAATCCAACCATGTACCACAATCATATGTTTTTCCTAATTGCAAATTCTTGCTGGCAAAATTTTTTCCGGCTCGAATTTGTAACTTCTCTCCAAGAAATAGTATTTTTACTCGTGATTTATTTAAATAAAACATGTGAAATTTAGTTGAAACATTTTAGCCGTTTTTAGCCGGTTTTATTTGCCAATTTAGCCGGTTCGTCCAAAAAGTTCTGGCAACACTGAATAGAAGTAAAACTTCTTAAAAAGAGCACATGTGTGCGCCCCACACCCGGTAGAAATCTTAACAAAAATAAACTACGAGACTATCATACGAATATAGTTTTTTATTGTATCCATAGTTGGTACCAAGTTGATAAGTTTTTATCATTTCTTATATTTTTAATTTTTAATTTTTTCGAATACAAAATAATTCGAAAAATTATCTGTTTCAATGGACACATCGATTTGAATATATAATTTAGATTTAGATAATATTTTTAGCAATTTATTTGAGAAAAATAAAACATTTAGATTATTGTTTGTATTTTGGTCGATTTTAAATTTGATACCCCAAAATAATTGATATCAAATAAAACACCTCTTTGAGGTAAAAGTTTCGAGCTGAACTAGAAATACAAAATTTATGATATCAATTTCGTGACGAAAATTATACGCATTTTTTGACTGCCTTTGAAACGTACGGAACATGATACAATAATTTTTAGAAGGTAGTTCCACTTCTTCTTCTTATCCGCCATGTTAGCTATCTGACAGAAAACGTGTTTCGTATTTTTTGTTGTACCAACTTTTTCAAAAAAAAATCAGCTTTTGACGTTGAAAAAATAAATAATAATTTTCGAATATTTTTTAATAATTTTCTTCATAAAAATTTACTGCTGCTTTCGTGGATATTGCAACACACGGAATAGATATAAGGATACAGCTATAAGAGCCATCGCATACCACAGACTTTATCGGCCGCCTATTTAAATAATAGAGCTCGCTTGAAATATGTATCTACATGAAGATGTATGGAGGTGCGCACACTACACCAGCTTAATCGCTCCGACCAATAAGTTGTGGTGCAATGGAAAGACTAGCGAGCCCATCTAAATCGGCGGCCGATATAGTCCGTGGTGTGCGATGGATCTAATCCATTATAAACAAGAAATATTGCCGTTA
>NW_023459987.1:0-44775 GCF_013731165.1 Rhagoletis pomonella | reverse complement strand
GCTAGTCTTCCACGCAAATAGTGAAATGTGCTACTCTTCCACGCAAAAATCTGAAATGTGCTACTCTTCCACGCAAAATTCTGAAATGTGCTACTCTTCCACGCGAATAGTGAAATGTGCTAGTCTTCCACGCGAAAATCTGAAATGTGCTACTTTTCGACGCGAATAATGAAATGTGCTAGTCTTCGACGCGAATAGTGAAATGTGCTAGTCTTCCACGGTAATTTGAGATGTGCTACTCTTCGTTGGGAGCGACGATATATAACAAGTAAAAAGTTCGGGCGGAACCGAACATTGAATAATATAGTCACATTGCTCGAAACGTTTAAAAATTTTGACAAAATCTTTCTCTGTATAAAGTTTCAAATGCGGAATTATATGGTATTTTATAAGCATACTCGTATAATAAGCTAGTATATCTTTATAAAAGAAATGTTGAAAATTAAAAATAGAAGAAAAATTGTTATTTTGTTGATGACTGTAAGTAAGTAAATAGTAGAGTTGTGAAAAATGCATTAAGTTTTTAATGCATTAATGTTAAATTAAGGCAACTATGTTAATGTAAAAATTAATGCATTTTGAAAATTTAATGATTAATAACATTTTAATGCATTAATTCTTGAAGAATAATGTAAATGCAATTTTTTTTTATTAAATTATCCAAAACTAATGCTAATGGAAAATTCGAAAGCATTAAAATAAATAATCGTTTTACCCGTTTGCATTAATAGAAACCATTAAGTTTGTTCTCGGGATATTTTATATAGCTAATACGATAAATATTGTAATTTGTTGCGTGTTAGAAAGGAACCACACAATTAATAACATACTGATATCACTTAAATTCAAAGCAGTTTAATTGATAATTGGTCGTATGCAAAAAAACTATGCGAATGCTTTTTCTTAAAATTTTAGACTCTTTACTCGATTTGTTCAAATAAATTTAAGTGAAAGGTATGCTATTTTAAGAAAAAGCAATTGCTTAGTTTTTATGCATACGTCCCAATGTCTCTTTTACGTAGATACATGGTGAGGTCTTCAATGTGAGTAGTGGTTGTTTAATCGCATATAATTACACTGGACCACATACTTACAATACATACATACAAATTAAATACTAATATATATAAATATAAATTATTGCATTAACATTATTTTGCAAACATTAATGTTACTGCAAAAAAAAAATCACTAGCATTATTTTTCCCAGAATAAATGCATTAAAATTTTATTAAGCATTACATTTTCAAAATTAATGCATCAAAATTTTTTATTAGCATTAAACTCCTAAACATAATGCATTATTTTTTTACATTAACATTAAAATGCTATGCATTAAAAAATTAATGCATTTTTCACAACTCTGGTAAATAGTATACCAAACCGCCAACCATATTTTGTTAATTTAGAAGATAGACTAATTGCGTTTTCTTTTCAACCGAATAGTATTGCCTTTTCAATGTCCTCTAGGCACAAATACTAAGAAAAGGGCATTGAGAAGGCAATATCTTTTGGAGAAAAGAAAACGCCATAAGTTTGTCACCCTAGTAAAAAGCAATTGAAGAATGTGTAAAAAACAATCAATTTAACGCTAATGAGAATTTATCCATGCAATTACATACTTTGTGTAAGGTATGTAAATTATCAATCAAAATTGATACTTTAATTGATTCAAAACCTGGAGCCGAACCACACCACCCGTGAATGAATGAAATTTAAATTGAGAATTCATTTTTACAGTGCTCGATAACAGGCCAGCATTTTAATTGGATTGGATAGAAAATAGCTGTCATTTAATTTCGTTCCATTCGAAACCAGTAATTATTTGATCACGGATGCCGACATACGGCAGAATTGATTGGCCGGCAGGTCTACATATTCTACTATATTGCCTTCTCATTGACCAGTGGTCAGTTATAATTCCATTCTAGACGAATGTGTGAGCCGAAACTTTTCTTGTCGAAATTTTACCAGATTTATCTACAAATCCATCCTCTCTATCGATGAAGTTTCAGAACATTCCAGTAATCCAAGAAGAGGTAGGCTATTAGAAGAGTTTCAAATGTAGATGCTGAAGGCCTTTTCCCTGCCCATAAGCGCATAAGAAGGGTGTTCACTAGGCTGTAACAGATAATCAAAATACGCCATGCTTCCTTCGGAAAAATAATTTCATTTTGGCCATACTTCCTTCGTCATATCTTCGGCATTTACAGTGGGATCTTAGAGTATGATATATCGATGTTGTTGTCCCGAGTTGAAAATATTTGTGTACCACAGTTCATTGATCTCAAGTACCCCGCTGTAGTGCGTACCCACCAAATCTCCTACCATCTTAACATACTAGTAAATTAAAGTTCTGAAAAATCATCAGTAGTCTAAAAATGTTATTTTATTGTCGAATGCAGGTGTCACCAAAAATTCGAAAAAAACATTGTGTTGAAATTGCCTTGTAAAATTACTTTAGAATCAGGGGTGTACGCCTTGTCGCGTATGTGTCTTACGATATGAGACCCATCCTCATCTAGGAATTAAGCATTCTCTGATTTGCGAGAATACGAACAAAGTCCACCAGAGCTGGATTTATTCGGTTTGTCTTTTAACAATATGTAAAACTAAAGTAAGTTTTTAAAAATTAAATGAAATTAAAATGCGCATTTTAAAGAGGAAAATGCAATTAAAAAAAATATATATTTATTTTTAAAAATTGAAGAGACTATAAAATAAATAAAATTAAAAAAGTATTTTTTTTAACAAAATTTTAAAAGTAAAGAAAAAGCTAAGAGAAAAATAAATAATAAAATAAACGAAAAAACAAATTAAATTTAAAAAAATAAATAAAAATGTTTTAAAATTTAAATGTAATTGAAAAGTATTCTTCCTTTTAAAGAAATGGAATCTCAAAATGAAAAGAATATTAAATAAAAAAATAAATTAAAACAAAATATGTTTCTAGAAATTAAGTGAAATTAAAAATATATATTTTTTCTTTTTATTAAAGCAATAAATTATAAAAGTTAAAAGAAAATTAAATACATAAATATGTTTTAAAAAAATTTAAAAAAAAATCGCAACCATTGCGAATGTTTTAGCAGCGTGAGTAAAATGATAAACATATGTGACCTGGTCTACGGAAAGGGGGCTTAGGTGTCAAAAAATCAATTTTCACTTTTTGGTTGATTCGGATGGAAGATGAGATGCTTTTTCACGTGGTGAAAAGCAGAAAATCCTAACTTGCTTAGAAGTGTACTAAAAATGTAGAGAAAGAAGAGTAAAAACGAGTAAACGAAACGAGTTGCTTACTTTTAACAGCTTTTTCACAGAAAACTAGTTTTCGCACGTAAGCTCCCTTTTCGTAGACCAGGTCACATATATCTTTATTTAGAACAAGCTCTAGTGCTTTCTGTCCAAAGAGCTTTAAACCATGAAAGTTGGCAAGGAAGCTTTTTTTTTGTCAAACTACCTTTCCTACTGCCTTTCAACTTTTTCCTTTAAGACATGCTTGATAGATAACTGTTAAGTCATGTTAGATACTCAGTTGGCAACCAGATATTGGATCTATTCAAAAGATCTATATATGTGCATATGTACATTCTGTCTGCCAAAAGGATATCCAAATAGTGTGACCCTGTATAAAAGAGCCTACTGCTCCCCAGTACTTACAGCGCTGTGAGTTTACCCTTTCAGTTGCTCGAAGAAGTCTCAAAGAAAACCAACTGAGTCTGCAAAATGTTTCTGGCCCAACAAGGTTGAGTCCTCCTTCATTAGATCGTCAGTGACATCGATCACGCAGTGGTCTGCTACGCAAAACTTTATTGCTACGTTTTCGCGCTGCTAAGTGTTGAAGCTATAAAGGTGATTTTGAAACACTTCCAAGCTTACTTCTGATACCTCGATTTAAAAAATTTGTTGGTCATCTGCCATTTGCATTAGAAATTCTAATGCCGGGTTCGTAAAGTCGGCACCTATTCTGTCCTCTATCCTTGGCCAATCTTTGTATTTATGTACAAATTTGGGATCAAAGTGAGGAAATGCGTTTGACCAGCACGTTCAGTCTAAAATTTGAACCTGGAATTTCCTGCAAGGACAGATTTTTTTTTAGCATAGAGTCAGAAAACCCGTGTCATTCCTATCCTAGCATTTTAACCAAAAACCTGTATGTTAGTTGTTATTATGAAGACTACCGGCAGGTTTTTGCATTTGCAAGCCCTCTCTCCAGGTTGCTGCTGTTTGAACAAGATTGTGGAGTGAAATCCATTCGAAAATCGACTTTAGGACCTTGGTTAAACAAGTTCTCAAAGCAAACCTTTGCACTATACGAAAACGTTATTTTAGAGTTTTTCGTTTAGTTTTTGGACACCAGATAATCGAACGGCCAATTATCCGATATACATAGCTACTCTATTGACCTATGGGTTCACAATCCTAGTCCGACCAAAGAGTCTTCCACAGTCGCACATGGCTCCCTTCGGCTTCAAGCCTGACGGAAAACAAGCATTTTTCAAATCCCGTATTAAAGCTGATTCTAACACAAAACTAATTCCCTTACACATTTCTTACAGCTAGCGATCTTAAGCGATGCGTAGCCGGTGATAGCAAGTGCATTATAAAAAATATAAATACTGTGTTCGGCGAAAAAAATCAAGGAGACGAAAGTTTCGGTCTGAGCCAAACGGAACCATTCAAAATGGAAGACATAATTATTAAACAGGATCCGGCGAATCCGGTGGCAATTTATTTAGCATTAAAGAATCCCGTAGTATATGGCACTAAAAACATAAGAGCGAGGAAGGTTAAGTGAGTATGAAGTTTGTATGTGCATACCTACTTACATATGTATTTTTTATGCTGCAGGGGATTTGGCAAAACCCCAGATGGTCGCCATGAATTGCTTTTGCACGCGCCCTACATCTCAATGATATCCGATTATGAAATTGATGGCAAAGTGCTGATTTTGCCCATAAAAGGTCAAGGCAAGAGTAATATCACGTTGGGTAAGTTCACTTACAAAATTTATTGCTCATGGGTGTATGACTTTTCTTTCTATTTGTTTCTACCAATTTTTCAGTTGAACCACTAATGAAAATGATCATAGATGCCACCGCGCGCATCGAAGATGGTAAAACTTATTTGAATATAAAAGATTTACACGTAGAATGTAAGCCGAAACGATTGGCAATGCATTTCGAAAATCTTTTCAATGGCGATAAGGCGTTGGGGGAAAATCTAAACAGCTTTCTAAATGAAAATTGGAAAGAAATTTATAATGAAATGAAGAGACCTTGGTATGATGCAATTGGCAAGCAGATGAAAGAGGGTGCAACGAAAATATTCAACACCACACCCTACGATGAAATCTTTGAAATATTGTAGAGTTTACTACGCAAATTATTGTTATCTAGTATTTATATGCATGTAGTTATAAATTGTTTCACTTTGATAATAATGATGAGCCAGTGATTGATCTTTATACTGAGGCAATTAGAATTTTTATTGCTAACTATATATAATTGAACTTTTATTAAAAAATAGGTATGTATGTATAAACGTTTTCACGGAGAACGACTCGTATCTTGAGTAGCCCTGTTGGAAAATTGTCTGTTACAGATATCCCGTAAGCACAAAATATTTTGTCTATAATATTTCAATATTAGAAGTATTCACACTCAGTAGGGGATTTAGGAAGGGCCTAGTACAACATGAAACTAGATTTCTGACAGTTCCTAAACCGTCAATTTTTTTAGCCGTTATTTCCGTACTTCATGCTCTTATCTATTAACAGCTCTACTATTTTTCATGTGATTCTAAAAATCAAACATATTTTAAAAAGAGGATTTAGAGAATTTATAAATGAACGAAATAAGTTGTCCCTTTCAAGACTGCGTCATTTTTATCTTAAACATTGGCACTGTTATGAAGTCAAAATAACGGCCAAAAATATTCGATTTGTTGAGTAATTTTTCTTAGCCATAACTAAAATTTTGATTTAGCTTATTTTTTTGCTTGTTTAGCATCTTCCACTAAAGAATTCTGCATTAAATTTACATGCACGGAGAAAAGGTTTTTACTGAAAGTTGGATTCAAATACCATAAAAAATAAATTAGGTATTTTTTTTCTTTTTAAAATACAATTTAAAAATTACAATAAAAAATCGTTGTAAAAAACTAATAAATTAACCATTGCTCCTGTTTTAGCGCCGCGAGCAAAATTACAACTCATTCCTTTCACGGAGGATGAATTAATTTATTAAATGATTTTGAAGAAAAAATTTCCATGATTTGAACAAACGTTTTCTTATTTATTTTACAGCAAATTTCACGAAAGCCATTAAATAATTTTAATTTTTGAATCTTATATGAAAAATTACAGAAAAAATAAATAAATAATTTTCCATTTAAATTGCTCGTGAAACCGACTATCTTGTTTATTTTCGAATTATATTTTCTTAGATCTTCTTGATAATAAGAATTGGTTTTCTTAGTTCAAAAACAAGTTTAGTTTTTCTTGTTGTCAGTGTGAGACTTTAGCCCAAAATACAATAGCGCAGTGGCAGTTTTGCGAAAGCAGCTGTTTTTTAGAAAGTGTGCTGTCCAATGAAGCGACACACAATGCATATGTAAATGGCTAGCTGCCCATTTTAGCAGTAACAGCTGATTTTAAAAACTGTCACTGCCACTGGGCTATTGTAAGTAGTTTGGGCTTTTAACAAGTATTTCGTCCAGAAGTGGTTTGAATATAGTGATGGGCTCGTTGCAGTCCGTTAAGAAAAAATGTATCAGCTCGGAAGCATTCTCTGTGAGTGCGTTTGACGTCGAAAAACATTGCACCCTTTTTCGCCAATTCACGTCCGCCTTCCCGCACTACTTCTTAGTACAGATTATTCTTGTCTTATTATTTTAGAGCTCTTTACAACGATAAATATACTTTTTCTAATTTAATGTAAGGCAAAATTTTTCCATGAAGTCACGCATAGCCACGCATGCCGGCTATAACTTTCTCACCAGACATGTCGGCTTTATCCTTCCACTAATTGCAAAATAAATAAACATATGTATGTAGTTGTAAAAAGTACATTATAATTAAATCAGTATAATTAAATATATATACGTAATGATGTAAGTATATATACATATATACATATATGTACGTACATATGTATGTACGTATTTTAAAAATGTTTTTTTTTTCACTTCACAAAACCGGCCGCTGACGGATGCCATTTCCCATGTAACTTGATCGCATATACAGATGGAAACAGGTATATATGTAATTACATTAGGATGTACCACAATATATGTAGGTAAAATTTTTTTTAGTAATTCGATAAGCATAACTACTTAATGTTTTCCTTTTGGTCTAAATATATTACAAAGATAGTTCTATGATCCATTTGAACTCACGCGACATCTAAATCGATCCTAGTACAAAGAACCTCCCGTTGGTAAAACTGTCGATTCGAACGGCAACCACTCACTAAAACACCCATCTCCCTGTGCAATTTTTGTCCACGGAGCCCTCATGCAGTAGCAAAAAGACTATTTACTGTGACTTGCGTTCCCACCTGCATTAATACCAAAGTACTCCTGATAGGAAAAGACCAAGGGCTGCCGGGAAACTTTCACTCCAAAAATCCATCACACCCGGATGAGCTTATTGCACAGAATCGCAGAGTCAACCAAATAACCAGCGGACCATTATAAAGCCACCCACCGATACCGAAGTACAACTTCTCCGTCGTCTGGCCACTTCGTGAAAGTGAAACAATCTTAGATTTCTACATCGGATCGTATAAAAAAGGTTGCTAAGCGGAAACGATTGATGGAGAATGCTATATAAATGAAAACACTGAAGTGGTGGGTTCAGGACCCTTTGGTAAAAGTCGCAGTGCAAATAACGGAATAACCCAGTTTCAACCCAATCACGTGTAGCCTCTGGCGAGTTACAGGGGAGCGCACATCTTATTGCCTGTAACGATAAAGGATTCCTGGAGCGGCACAAGACAGCGATCGATAAAATAGCCCAACTCTAACCGAGAGCAGAACGGAAGTTAATCCTGAAGGTCTATAAATCCATCACTAAAGTTCTAATTAACTTAGCGGTAGTCGTTGAAAACCGAAAGGCCTTTCTTTATACCATTCAATTCACGGCTTTGTCATAACCACTTCGGGAATAGTTAAGGACTATTTCAAAATCACTTCGCGACTATTTTCGAACTACCCCGATATAGTCCAAATTGTCCTGAAGGGTTACTGAAAAAGTGAAAGAACTGTTCCAAATCTTCCTGAAATAGTCATGAACTATCCCGAAATAATCCAAAGCCAGGCCCGAAATTAACCCGAACTAGTCCCGAAATCGTACTGAAATAGTTAGTCGTAAACTAGTCCCAAGTTGGTCCTGAAATAGCTCCGAAATAGTCCTTATCAGGTCCCGAACTAGTCCCCAAAAGGTCTTGAAACAGTCCTGAACAGGCCCGAAACGGTCGAAAAAGACGTGAATTTGTCTTGAAATATTCCCGAAAGGTTCGCTTATCAGTTCCAAAATGGTCCTCATCTAGTCGCGAACTACTCAAAAAATGGTCCTGAATAGGTTGCGAAACGGTCCCGAAATAGACCGGAACAAATCGCGAAATGATTCAGAACTAGTCCCCAAATGATCCTGAAATAGGAATTACAGATTTTCTGTTGGGTTGCGCAAGAAGCTGTTACAAATTTCCAGCAGGGTTAAATATTACCCATCTCGAGAGTGAAGTTGTTTATATACACTTCAAAAAAAAACCAACAGTAGTCGATTTTAGCTGTTTTCATGGCATTTCAAAACGCAAGTTTTTATGTCACCAAAATCCTTTCCAGGTAAATTTTCAAATCGGTTTAGGTAATTACTAATTTTTATTTTGCCAACCACCCTTTTTCATTATCTGGATCACCTTAATACTCATAGAAACATACATGTTTGTTTACATAGCAAATATCTTATTTAATTACTTTCGTAAGCTTACGACTAAAAAATATAAAAAGGTAATGTATCATAAACACCAGCAAAAAATTATTGCGGATACATAGTTGATATTTACTTACATACATATATACACGCCGTATCATAACTATAAGCGCACCACATGCCGCATGCCATGAGGTCCCGAGTTGCTTAACTGACTTTTCAAAAAAAGTTAAGGTGTAGCTTAAAATACATTACTAGAATGGAAACGGTCCGTGGCACGAGCTTTTAGTATTCTTTTACTATTTATAATATGTAGCTTCACGTAGGCAAGAGAACTTTTTAGTAAAAGACAGAGCTGGGTCGTAATGATTCCTTTAGGAATTAAATTACTCCCAATTACAGATTACAAGGAATTGTAATTAGGAATCAATTCCTTCAGTTCACAGCAAAGGAATCGATTACTTTTTCAATTCCCTGAAGTAATTTCAAATGTAATTGGTTTTTTCTTTAATTCCATTACAAGGAATTTCATATTGTAATTGAAATCAATTACGTGCTAGTAATGTAATTTTTTTTTTCAATTCCTTTGAAAGGAATTGAAAATGTAATTGATTTTTTTTTCAATTCCATTACCTGGAATTGCAAGAGTACTTTAGTTTTTCAATTCCTCAAAGGAATTGTAAAAGTAATCGAGAAACTGAAAGTTCATTCACGAATGTACAATACGGAATTTTTGTTGTGGTCAAAGATTAAAATCGAAAGCACACATTGGACATCTTCTATGTATGTATATCTTCTATATCTATATATATAAAAATGTTGTGTTCGTATGTCACGGTCGTCAAAACTCGAGAACGGCTGAACCGATTTGAATATTTTTTTTTGTTTTATACAGAACCAATGATATCGCAAAAAATTTGAGGGTTGCCACATATTTGAAAATTTTTAAACCCAATTATATTGATAAAATAAATGAATTATTACAGTATGGGTATCAAATTAAAGAGGTTTAAGAAAGATGACTGATCGAAATATTTTTGGGGAGGATTGCCACCTAATTTAAAATTTTAACTCAGTTAAGTTGATTAAGTAAATGAAATATTGCAATGTGGGTATAAAATTAAAGAGTTTTAAGAAGGCTTACAGCCGAAAATATGTATGATTAAGGTTGCCACCTGTTTCAAAGTTTAACTAAATTACACTGATAAAATAAATTAAATATTACAATATTGGTATCAAATTAAAGACGGTTAAGAAAGATAACTGCTGGAAATATTTTTGAGGAGTGTTGCCACCTATTTAAAATTTTAACTCAGTCAAATTGATAAAATAAATGAAATATTGCAATGTGGGTATTAAACTTTAAAGTTTTACGAAAGCTTACAGCCGAAAATATTTTTGAGGAGGGTTGTTACCTGTTTGAAAATTTAACTAAATTTAATTGATAAAATAAATGACTTATTACAATACAGGAATCAAATTAAAGAGGTTTAAAAAACATGACTGCTGGAAATATTTTTGAGGAGGATTGCCACCTAGTTGAAAATTTTAGTTCAGTTAGATTGATAAATAAATGAAATATTGCAATATGGGTATCAAACTTTACTTTTTTAAGAAGGCTTACAATCGAAAATATGTTTGAGGAGGGTTACCACCTGTTTGAAAATCTGACTCAATTTAATTGATAAAATAAACGATATATTACAATATACATAAGTATAAAATTAAAGAGGTTTAAGAAAGATGACTGTAGGAAACATTTTTGAGGAGGGTTGTCATCTGTTTGAAAATTTAACTTAAGTTAATTGATAAAAGAAAACTTATTATATCGGTATCAATTTAAAGAGGTTTAAGAAATATGACTGTTGGAGACATTCTTGAAGAGCGTTTCAACCTATTTAAAAGTTTAACTCTGTTAAATTGATAAAATAAATGCAATATTGCAATGTGGGTATCAAATTAAATAAGTTTCAGAAAGATAATCGTTGGTAATATTTTTGAGGAGGGTCAACGGTGTATTCGCCTTTCTAAATGCTTTTTCTAGCAGCGGCAATTCCTTCAATTTCTTTAAGTCGTTAAAGAAAGGATCGGCAAGGTACAAGTTTACCTCTCGGTCAATGGATAAAACATCCGTAGTTTGCTCGGAAAAAGATACAATATACTGAAATAAGAAGCATATATACATAATTTATTTTTTGCTACCAAAACTATTTTGTTCGTCGCCAAAGTCGTAGAAAGAGCCTATTCTTGACAGAATCAGGTCCTCGGCAGCATCACAGTCAACTACATGGTTGTCTGCAACGTAGTCAATTACAAGTTTTTTAACTTCATCTACAGATTTCCTAGTCGAGCTTTGCGAACAGAAAAAAACGGCTTTCAAAATATATATTAGTATAGACTAGCCAATATCTGCTTGCTTTGCGGCTTAAAACACTATTAACGATGAAAATCGATGGATATATAAACAAGTTTGCAAGGGTTAAGTGAAACTGCAATAATTTTTTGTATGAAATACTAGCAGGAAATAATGTTACTCATACGCCATATCGTACATGACCGTTTGATCATGTTTAAGTTTGAATTTTTTTCATTCGCAATGCAAACTTAAAATGAAAATAACTTGACTAAATGACCTTATCTAAAAAAAACGGTGTACAGGTCTGTAACATACTACCCAAAATTAATTTTGCGTGTCTCGGCGTTTTTTGTGTAATTTTAGCGTCATTACAGTGTTATCATCAAAATTTAGCCATAGCAATGCAATTTGTTTATAAAACTCTTATGTGGTAGGATCTCCAGTCTGACAGGGTTCGTAATTCAAGCGGAGTCTATCCTCATTTGTAACGCAGGATACCAGTAAGAGTACTTCAAAGGCTCCAGAAGGCACGCCATTTTGGGTGGAATTAAGGGTACCATAATATACACAATTAAGTCAGTGCATTTTTATAGATACGCAGGGATTAGTCCAAGAGAACAGCAGTGCCCAAGGTAGCAACAGTCCGGGCGGGTTATGCGTGCTTCGACATTTACGGGTCTCATCTGCCGCGAAGCGCGTTCGCGGTATGATCTGGAAAATTTATCCGTTACTGACTGAACAGATACAGTTTAAGTTATTCAGTTTTCTTAAAGTTCAATTAGTAAAACTACTTAGGTATAAGTTATTTATTCAAGGCAGTTAGCAACCAAGAAATTTATCAAAGCTATTGCAATTCAACAGTAAAAAAAATTTTTTTTTTTAGAAATTTTTCAATTACTTTTTAAATTACTTTGAGGAATGGAATTCAAAAAAAATCAATTACACTTTCAATTCCTTTCAAAGGAATTGGAAAAAAAAAATTACATTTTCAATTCCTTTCAAAGGAATTGAAAAAAAAAATTACATTACTAGCACGTAATTTATTCCAATTACAATATGAAATTCCTTGTAATGGAATTAAAGAAAAAAACAATTCCATTTGAAATTACTTCAAGTAATTGAAAAAGTAATCGATTCCTTTGCTGTAAACTGGAGGAATTGATTCCTAATTACAATTACTGAGGAATGTAATTGTAATTGTAATGTAATTGCATTTACCCAGCTCTGGTAAAAGACAGCATTTATTTTTTATAGATTCCTTTTTTATTCATATTACAAAAAAAAAAAATATTTTGATAGGCTCCTCTGGCCCTCATGGCCTCATATTAACAAATTCAACAATACATATTTTAGTATTTAATTCTGGTTATTTTTTTATATAATTTTAAATTTTTTTATTATTATTATTTATTGAATCTACCTTTCTTTAGAGCATAACTGCAACTTTGCGAATTTTAATATATCCACTTAACTTACTTCCTATAGTTTGGATGTCTATTTTCTTAACTGGCCCAAAGAGTATTACAACTGCGCTGGCAAGTCATTCCTACGTAATCTTGAATGCCGTGCTAATTGAACTCAGTGCACTAAAAGCTTTAACGCATATATCGCCTTCCGCTAAAACCAAGACCTACCAAGAATGAGATCTGTGGTTTTGTAAGTGTAAGGACTACCCTCTACCGCCCACTGTCCACCCTCGACCCGAAAGATCTTGCAATACGCATGTCCTGCTTTTCGCCCAGCGCTAGCTGAACTGACATTAGGGTCATCTATCCAAGAGGGTACCACAGGCGATCAATGGCACTCCCAGCCGCTCCTTATTCGGTGATAACGTTTCGAGGGTAGCTTTCCTAGTAATTCGTCAGCCACATACTTCTCCGTAATGTCGTTCTGACCAGGAACCCTAATGAGCCCAATACAGAAGTACTCCGCCGCGACTGAAAGAGACTTAATTAGAGCCAGCGCCAGGGTTGCCACTTTGGTAAATTGTTACCAAATTGGTAGAAAAAATTTGGGTTGGTAATAAGGAAAGTTTTGTTTCCTTTTGGTAGATTTTTGTTAAAGTATTTTGTTTGAAAAACAAATAAAACTTTTCGTTCTCGCTTTATTTTTCGTAGTTATTTTTATGTTATAATTTTCTTCCCACAAGTGTAGCCTACACATTGCTTGTAATACTAAAATTCAATTTTGGCGATGGCCAGATTAATCAAATGAATAGCGTTCATCGAATAATTTTTTTTCAGAAAGCGGTTAAATCGAGTCGAGTTTTTTGGTCTGATTAATCGAATCATTAATCGATTCATCACGAAAATAATTAAATTATAACAAATTCAAACATGGCCACTCAACATTTCCTCCATATCAGAATTCGTATTACATCTCGCTTCAAAGTTATACCAAAATGGGAACTCAGCTTATGAATAAAACAACTCTGCTAGTTTCTGAAGTCACTTTACTGATTTCAAAGCAAACAGATCACTATCTATGCACATAAATTTGGAAAATTAAACGCGTGCTCAAAATGGCTCTTGTAAGCTTTGCTAAAGCAGTTTGATCGGGGCTTTGGGATAGTGATGTGCTGAGCCAATACTTTTAAGTATTGATCGATATTCGGTACCGATTTAAAAAGTATTCAATTCTCTGGATACTCGGTATCGAAACATTTAGGTTTCGAATAAAAACCCACATAGGCCAAATATATGGAAAAACGATTCAGGGGAGACTCGCCTATCAAAACCCGAATGTAGAAGCCAATAGAGCATTTAATACTGATTCAAATGAAAAATATATATATGTCGGATCGAGGCCATTATGCAGAGAAACTCTTACTTGTTTGAAGCATTTTTGTTCCAGCTGAATCCGACGATATCATTTTTATAGGCCTGGGGCAGATTCTGTAAACAATTAGCGACAATTTTAGAATCGGTATAGGTTTTGTTGCGTATGATATGACATATTTTTGCGTCAAGAAGTGCGATATCGATCCAAAAATTGTCGCTAACTGGTTACAGAATCTCCCCCTGAAAGGCTTCTTCATCCGTCAAAGCATTTTTCTTGAACCTTGGATCGACTAAGGTTAAAGGTATGCGACAGAATCGCCTAGGTGTGTGGATGCCTTAAAACTTATAAAGTAATATTTCTCTGTTTTACGATAATTTCAAGTGTTTTGGCCGATATCATACAAATTAGTAATAAAAGTTTTTTCTAAACTTGAAATGCATATAATGGCGAAGGCTTAATGTAAAGAATCGGTATCGACAATTCAGCACATCACTACTTTGGGACAATTGAACACTCATATTTAGTAATGGCGTCAGCTATACTGAACCCACGATTTAAAATAATATAAATAAAAATAAAATACATTTTGCAGATCCTACAGCTCTTGCTTCAACAATGCGGTTTTTGGGAAATGAAATGGCGGACGAAGATGAAAGTGGAAGATAAACATCAAAGGAATCTTTGGAAGATGATGGTGAATAATGAATAGACCCTTCATAAATCGTTAATAGATTGGCGCTTACACAAATGTTAGTATTTGGCCGAGCTTCTCCTCCGACTTGTGGCGTGCGCCTTGATGTTGTCACACAAAGCGGAGGGACCTACAGTTTTACGCCGACTCCGAACAGCATAAATCATTAGTTCATAACAAAAGGCGAAAGCGGAATGGTGATATATTCCCTCAAAAGAACCCAAAGTTGTTATTCGAATTTCCAAGTCTTAGACTTGAAACGAAACACTGTTGAAGCTTGGGAAGAAATGAAGGCTGTTTATGCAAAACTTTACCCTTTACTTAACTTAAAAAATAAAAATAATCGAAAAAAATTGATCAATCGATTAATATTGTGTAAGTAATTGCCTTGCAATTAATCATTTGGTACAGCAATCGAGTCATAAATTATTTTAACATCCATAGTTTCTGTATTTGCCTACAATAGCTCCAGTTGAAGTTTTTCAAATGATGAAGTTTCGTTGTTGCCTTTAGTTTCATCATTTTCGCTGTTGGTTGAAGGAAACCGAGAAGATACCATTACTATGATCTCAAAAATCATGTCATTAGTTAAACAAAAAGTTCCTTAATACAAAATTTTAATTTTAATTGAAATAACTCGATAAATAGAACAAATGTTTAGTTTTTATTCAAATAACAAAACGAAAAGTTATTGGTAGATATTTTCCAGATTCGGTAGAATTTTTTCAAGTGGATAGTAAATTTTTTTTTTCGTCAGGGACAATCCAGCCCAGCGCACTTATGGCCCTGATATTCGCATGGCTATAAGAATAAATGCTCAGCTTTCTAACAGTCATCGCACTCCGAGCAGCGAACCCCTTCATCATTAGTACCAGCCATTGCTGCCTGAAATACACTACATACAGCATTTCAGAAGCCTAAATTTAGTTTTGATGGAAAGCGCTCACCAGAAGACTCCTCTGCCAACACTGCGGTGCAGTTTCAATACATCCGTGAAAAAGTTCACTGCTCCCCTCTTCGGAACTTCCAACCCATCCAATCCTACCTTGCGCAAAAGTGGGCAGTGGATCAAAGGATCCATTGGGTGGTGCCGTAATCAATGCGATCAGGAAAGAAATCGAATTCCTCCAGAACTCCAGAATGTCCAGACCTCACAATTGGGTGCAAGGCGGTTTCTGCCGACCTTCCATAGGCCATCTCGAGAAATTCGGTAACTTGTTTAAATTTTTGCTCGCTAACCTTAATTCGCCAGTTTGCTAGCCATTTGGCCACAACTTCCATATGATTACCTAGGAACGCAGTTGCTTGCAGGGGATACTTGTAGTGGCTTTTTACCGCGTTGTCATCGGCAAATGTGCACATAGTCAGGCGGTCGTTTGTGGGAAATATCCGGGGTGTATAATACATACAGCGTAGGGCTAAAAGCACTACCTTGTGGTACTCCCATGAACGAACGAATAAAGATCACCCAGCATAGCGTGCGAGAAAAAAGTTATTTTTTTGCAGTGACGTCATTTTTTCGCCGCCATGGGAATGAAACGGAATGAAACCTGTGTGTGAATGAAAGAACCGATTAAAAATTACGTCATCAACTATTATTTTTTTTCTCAAATGCTATTACAAATACACGGTTGCCGTGCTGGGTGATCTTGTTAGTTGGATCATGGTGGTACTCCAGCTATAATTGCATGGGCTTCAGAGATGGTGGTGCTATATCAAAATGCAAGCTTTCGATCAAACAGATAGGAATTTAGCAGTGTATGGATGCTTTTTCATGTATATTTAAGACTCGATAAAATACCTGTTCGACGTCCAGGTGCAGCGCAATATTCCCTCTTTTCAAACACTGATCGAATTTCGGACGTGATGTTATTTACCTGTTCGATGATTCCATGTTTTGCACTGAGGTGGTATTATGCTATGGGCTTGCAGATGTGGGTAAATGCGCTGATAAGAAATCTTTCGAATAATTTTCACATGCACGGAGGCAGACTGAAAGGCCTGTTTATAGTAGTATGGCTGCGTTTTGTTCTTGCCGGGCTTTGATATCAATACAATAGTTTACTTTACCCTTGTCGAGGAAATAACAATGTTTTTTGATTGCATTAACTTGCATACAGAGCCAAATTAAAGCCCAACTTTTTAGCTCAATAATCATTTTTGGATGTTGATTGGTTTAAGTTGCGTCTTAATTCCTTTTGAAATTTCTTCAGATTCAAGTTTCAGCGGTTCATATTGCGACACCTGGCGTACCGGTGGTAGTGTAGTTAAAGTCATTATCTGCCGCGTTTGGCCTGAAAACATTTTGTAGATGGGCAGCATAGGTGTTTGCTTTTTCTGCGCCACTCTAAACCCCTTTCTGTCTCCATTGGCGCACATAGATTTTGGTTTGCTTTCATGATTCAATCATAGGTTTGTTCCACAAGCTGCTCGTAGTCACTTCGAGTTACACATACGCCTTCTACAAGTAAGTTTTAGAGTAATATACACTAACAGTTTGAACCATGATAAAAACATTACAAGGTAAATTCATTCTCTCAATTCGTCGGCCATGATTTTGTTCTGACGTTTGCCAACATTTTAAAATCATATAAAATTGAAAATAAAAAAATTAAATTGTTCACAATTGTTGTTGTTTGAGATTGAAAATGAGAATGTGTGTGTGAGTTTGAGTTTTGATTTTAAAATTATATTGTTGGCAAACGTCAGACTGCCTCTCAATGGTTTTACCTTGTTATGTTTTTATCATGGTTTGAACTTCGCTCGAGTTTTTCTACAAGCAGCTTGTGGAACAAACCTAATGCAAGGACGGATAAATATTGACATTTGTATCAATCGACTGCCGTGTAAGGTTGCATTTGAGAAGGAAAGATAAGCGGGTAACAATTTTATCTCCTTTTGAGAAAAGGTAGTAGGAAAATTAGTCTGGCAGTGCTGAAATACGTTTTTATATACAAATTGAATTCCACTGATACAATAGACAGTGAACTAACTTTTTTATGGTATATTAAGCATGCTGTATAGATATTAAAAATGAAGTAGATGAAGAATGCGAGAATTTTAGTCACATAAAAATCTGGCCAAAGAAAAATCTTATCGACAAATATTCCCAAATAATCAAAATAAACCATGGTTTCATTAAAATTGCAGTATATAGTAAACAAAGTTAATTGAATTCAATGAAATCCTTTATTCGAATGGACTATATAAAGAAATATACAAATAGTAAAGATGCAACTGATATAATGTATATAAATTAATTCTTTAAAAGTTATATTTGTGGTATTTAAAAATTACATGTTCAATGTCTTAAATTTAATGACATTTGGTTTTTTTTAAATGTAAATTTTTGGTAATGTTTTCTACTATTTTCTCCAATCAGTCTTGTTAATCATTATATTGGTTCCATTTAAAAGTTAAATCTTCAGTATTGTAATTTAATTATGTTTGGTTTTTTACCTGAACCAGCGAATGTGAACGGACACACAAAGTGATCCTGACCTGGACCAGAAAAAAAAAAATTTTAATATTACAATTTCACTTTTTTGGGGTAGTATACTTGCTTGTAAGTATGCAACGGACCACATAAATCGCTACAGCTGTAGATCCGAGTGGACTGCACCAGCCAAACGTGGACGGGCACAGAGATCCTAGCACGCAAAACTTACTTGCAACGGCTGCACTTGCTGTATAACGCTACTTTTTGAATAACTCCGATACTTTGCAAAGAAATATGTAAATTATTGTCTTAAATCAAAATATTTCCGTTAATGTTGATTTTTTTGGCATATTTAGTTGAATTTGGGCAATAAGGAAATCAGTTTCCACGAAACAATCAATAAAAATATAGGCAGTGTTGCCTGTTGAACTTTTCATATGAAAACAATATTTCTTCTTGTATTTTAGTAGTACTTGCGCTTATAATTATGACACGGGGTGTATATATGTTCATATGTAAGTAAGTACATATAACTGCTACAAACGCGTAGATAATTGCTTGTCTCATATAAAAACAAAGCGAAATGTTATTGATTTCCTTAGTTCAATTTTAATCGTTAATGCCTATCCATATCAAAGCGGATAGCGTTGATCTATTTACTAATACCGGAATCAAATCAAGAAAGTGTCAGGACAAAATACATATATAACTTTAAAACAGCAAAACTAATTCAGCAAGCTACATATAGTAAAACTGTAAAATGTATATTCGCTACGCGCTTTTGCCTTTGCTTATTTGTTCCGTTTGGCGAATTAGCAATGCGGATTTTCGTAAGTTGTCAAACCGAGTGGAATTTTAAGTGAAAAGTTATAAAAGTTATAAAAAAAAAATTTTATTTGAAATGAATATGTATGTATTTTGTGTTACATGCAATAACGACACAACCCAAAATTCAAAAGAAAAAAATCCTAACTACTGCTAAGTGTATGATGTCTCCAATCCTTATCTAATCCATGTCGAATCTTTACTGAAGTGAAGAATTACTTAAGTAAGCGTTAAGGACTAATTGCGTAAGTAATACGGATTAGACAAGGTTTAGGATATGTGGCACTTAACAGTAGTAAGGACTTGTGTTGAATTTTTAGTTTTGAAGGACCAACGATATATAAGTTGTATTTAAATTAAATCAGCCTTGAGTTTCAGCTGCAAAATAATTCGCCGGCATTTTTTCCATCCGCCCGCACGGTATACATAGAAAGGAAAATTTAAAATAACACTCATGATAAATAAGGCTGAATATCCAGAAATCCGTTTGGATTGTGTTGTGCTTTTGTCCATTGATATTAACATTGCACAATATGGCGGTTTATCTAATATACTATATATAAATAACTGCTTTTGGTAAAATTACGTTAAGTTTATAATCATTAACTCCGTGAACCAAAAAGCTTGAGAAGAATCCGAAAAACAGTTATGGAGACTTTGTGTTAAAATCACATCAATCATTTACTGGACGAAATTGGAAAATTTTAATAACTCTATTTACATAAATAGGGGAAATCTATGTAGATTGTTTGAGATAAAACATCCGGTATGGGTTTAATACAAGTTTAGGGTGTAATTTTTACCCAAATTCGCCATAACGATTTTTTTCTGATTCTTCTCAAGCTCTTTGGCACATGGAGTCAAAGGTTATTAACTTTACGTAATTTTGCCAAAAGCATTGTAAGGACACAACGTTCCGCTTTTCAACGAACATAACCTTATCAAATTCCGTTGAAAATTGTCCAACTTATGACTGGTATTTGGAACTAAATCCCGATTTTCAGTTTTCTAATCATAGCTTAAGATTTTGGTGGCGTATTTAAAATTCTATTTAAAGTTCTGTTCTACCACCTCTACTAGATATAACATGAAAAGTATGTGGAACCATTTTTTTGCAGCACCGTGTTATTGAATTGTAAATTCGGGCATTGAGTAACGTACTTTGCTATTGAATTGCCGCCAGGAAATCGAAGTTCAACGAAACTAAAAGTTCCCAAACTATGTAGGGATTCATATAAAAAAATGGCAACGTATGGAAAGCGACCAAAATATGGCCACACTAGGAGAAATAAAATGGCACTGGCTTACTGGAAACGAGGTTGACTGCACTGTCACCATTGCGCTGGCTCACAAATTTATTACGATAATATACATAAGTATTCCGATCAGAGAGAAATCGGAACTAGGCATACCATGGACTGATACTGATATCAATAGGTATCAAATGAAATAGCTTGACCATTAGAACATAGGGTTTAAATGAGTGTAACCAGAAAAAACAGAAATTGGAATGTCGTAACTTCGATCCAGGGATGTTAACTCTATTAAAGCTAATTCCCCCAATGTCCTCAAAACATTCCCCTATTTCCAATGGTATTCGCTCAAGCTAACTTTTAATATTTAAGGCACTTCATTCTCATTTTTACTAAAAAAAAAACAACAACAAATATCATTAATTATAATGAAGTAATAAGGACAGCCTTTTTAATAATATATAAAACTGACACTTCTGAGTATAGTTCATAAAGCATATCTATCTATGAATGTACTAACCTATATCGGGCATAGATGAAATCTTTATAATTGTCTACAAGTCGCACGGAGATCAAAAGAGGTTTTATTTTAGTTTTGTTGTAAGTAAAATTGCTTCCAATGTATCTATGCCAAGCCCATTTCTGATTGCAGTGGTTTTTAATTAATTTCAGAAAAATTGTCTATGTATGTGTATGTAAATTGCTAAATACTCACTCTGATTAGACTGCTCAAAACTTTGCCAGAGGTCAGCTTGGCGGAGTGAAAAATCATAGTGTCAAATATGAACGTCAAATGAAAAGAGTCGTTTTGCACGGTTGCAATTTCTTTACTATCCTCACAGTTATTACAAGTTATATTGTTCTAATAAAAATCATTTGTATATTTCCCGATACCCCAGTGAAATTCATTTTCCACAAAAATCGGGGAAATCTCCCCTTCTTGGCATCACTGCGCCGATCACATGTCAAGCCTTATTGAAGTTGGAGGTCGACCAGTATCTAGTATCCGTACGGTAGCCACTAGAATAGACGCATCTCTCGGGGTATGCTTTTCCACATAGCATTTAGGCGAGGGACCAGCTGGCATAAGTCCAGTCACTTAGCCAGAGGTAAGAGCCATAGGATTTTACCAGTCGCTACGAGCTCGCTGGGTGTAGACATGTTTTTGGTTATAGGCAAAAGTCAGGAGGACCACACGGAAACCAGCAATCTGATGCACAAATCATTTCGATTTTATCGACAACTACATAAATACCATAGGAGGCCGCTGTGGTGTAGTGGTAAGCAATGCGCACTTCCACGCCGCAGCGCCTGGGTTCAAGCCCGGGCCAAAGCAACATCGCAAAAAAATTTTGAAAAAAGGTTTTTTCTTAACAGTTGCAGCGGTCGCGCCTCGGCAGGCAATGGCAATCCTCCGAGTGTATTTTTGCCGTAACTTCTTTTTCTTGCTTCTCATAAAAATACAATCGCCGTTCGGAGTCGGCGTAAAACTGTAGGTCTCTCCACTTTGTGTGAAAATATCAAGGCGCACACCACAAATCGGAGGAGAAGCTCAGCCAAACACTAACATATGTGTAACCGCCAATCTATTATTATTACATAAATACCTATTTCATAAGCGCGTTTAGTCCTCCATACTAATTTTAATCATAGATAAATAAATAAATATATACACTTCAAAGAAACACTGCTACTCATAAACTACTAAAAAATAATACTCACTCTTTCATTTTATTATTTACAGCCGACGATCCGAAGCCATGTAAATTTGGAGATGACGAATGTTTACTGAAAGCTGTAAATTTTTATTTGGGTGACAAAAATCAAGGTATAAAAGATCATAAAGAATTATAAAATTTAAAACTTCGAAGAACTCGAAACTTCAACTAAACGGCCAAAACTTGGATGAAATATTTGGCGAGTTTCGAACTTTTCAGTTAGTAATTCATGTTTAAGGAAACTTGAAAATATCAATATCAAGATTTTCGAGGTTTTCAAAGGTTTTTCAGTGTATACTTAATAATCTACGTATGTACATTAGGGTGGCTCAAAACGAAAAATAACAAATTTTAGGAATTTTCTTGCTGCCACCCCGCAGAATTATAGAAAAAAAAATGAAAATTATAGAAAAAAAAAATGAAGAAATGAAAAAAATGAAAGCCGTACCTTTTTGTAATTTGTTAACATTTAATTGTGCCGCCGAGGATTTGAAATTTTACATGGAGAAAATAAATTTTTTCAGAGATTATTCTTACTGTTACTTTTTAATGACTATTTACTAGGTTTTACTTTTGGAGTTTTATTGGTTGCTCTGAAAATAACCGTTACTTCGTGAGTTTTATATTTTGCTGAAAAATAAAAGTTATTTCGTTTTTTATGTTTTCCCTAGTAAATAAAATTTATTTTTAAAATTTCCCTTTTTGCTTAGAAAATAAAACTTAATTTTTGCCTTTTTATTTTTTGCGTCGAAAGCAAAAGTAGTTTCTGGTGTTTTCCTTAGGGGGCGGTAGTGAACTGAAAATAGTCAAATAAATATCATGAAAACTAAATATGTGACAATATTGAGGTTAAGGACTAATACTAAGATTAAGACAAAACTTAAGGTAAATCCAAAGACAAAGACGATTACGATTACGACAGCGTAGCCGTAAACGACAACGAACACGAAGAGGGTTACATAGACGAACACGAAGGAGAACATGCAGACGAAGGATATCACGAAGACGAACACGAAGGCGGAAACGAAGACGTATATGAAGACAAAACGAACACGGAGACGAAGGTAAAGACAAATAAAAAGACGATGACGAACACGAAGACGAAGGCGAATACGAATATGGCAACGAAAGCGTAAGACGTACAATACGAAAACGAATACGAAGAGGAATACGATGACCAAGACTAAAAGGAAGAATGAGACGGAAACGAAGATGACGATTTAAAAGCTAAATATGAACACGAACGTACACGGAGGCGTATGCGACGACGAATACGAACACGTAGACCAATACGAATGGCGACTGTTATTACAATTACAATCACGATTACCATCATCATTATCATTTACTTTTGCATTACCAATAACATTACCAAACATATTACCATTACCAAAAAGTTTACCATTACCATTTCCATTGTCATAACCTTTACCGTTGTCGTTACTTATATCAATACCATTACCAATACGGGAGTGCAATGGGGTATAGTCATTGCGCTGGGTATGCAGTTATAGTTGCATGGCTATACTCAATCCCGACTCTTGCGTCCTCGTTCGCGCACTCTGGGCAACGTGAGCAACCCATGTGCGAGATGCGGTAACCAATCCGAGTGGAGCCTTGGGTCAAGGCAGAAAGAGAGGGAGCTTCGGTGGGGCCACTCTGACTTATTCGGTTTAAGGGCTCACTGAAGTCTGCAGCGTCTGTTCACCAGTAGGTGCGGCTGCAAGCGGGTGTCTGCTTGGAGCAAGCGGCTCGCTATATAAACGTGTATTTGGTTGTGAAACCACCCCCGTCCCAGCAATGGGTTGTGCGCTGGGCTTGGGACCCGCCACGTAAAAACCACTTCCAGTGAAGAAGCCAGGCAAAGCCTCGGATGATACCCCCCCTTATGATGACGACCACGGCAAACGTTTAAAGGACTACGATTTGAGGGCATGCACCTGGAATATCCGGACCCTTAATGGGGAAGGTGCCTCTGCCCGGCTGGTGGATGTCCTCGTAAGGACAAAAGCTGACATCATCGCCATCCGAGAAATGCGTTGGACGGGGCAAGGCAAACAATGTCTGGGGCCTTGCGACGTCTACTACAGCTGCCATGTAAAGGAGCGCAAATTCGGAGTTGGATTTGTGGTGGGAGAGAGACTCCGTCGCCGAGTACTGTCGTTCACCCCGGTGGACGAGCGTCTAGCCACAATCCGCATCAAAGCGAGATTCTTCAACATCTCGCTCATCTGCGCCCATGCCCCGACGGAAGAGAAGGATGAGGCATCCAAGGATCTCTTCTATGAGCGCTTGGAGCGCACGTACGAGCGCTGCCCCCGTGATGATATCAAAATTGTGCTTGGCGACTTCAATCCCAGTGTGGGCAAAGAAGGGATCTCTGGAACCACCGTCGGAAAATTCAGCCTCCACGACGAAACGTCCGACAACGGATTGAGGCTGATCGACTTCACCGGGGCCCGAAACATGGTAGAATGCAGTACTAGGTTCAAGCATAAAAAGATCCATCAAGCTACCTGGCTGTCTCCGGATCGAAAAAACGAGAAACCAAATCGATCATGTTGTGATAGACGGAAGGCACGCTTCCAGTGTTTTAGACGTACGCACACTCCGAGGCCCAAACATCGACTCGGACCACTATCTTGTTGCCGCCAAGATACGCACCCGCCTCTGTGCAGCAAAAAATCTGCGCCCAAATATGCAAGGAAAGCTTAACGTCGAAAAGCTGCAATCACAACAGACAGCCAGCGCTTTCGCTACTCGACTCTCACACCTGCTCTCAGAGAGCACTCTTCAACAAACCGACATATGCGAGCAGTGGAACCACATTTCCCGCTCATTAAGTACCGCCGTCGAAGAAGTAGTCGGATTTCAGCGAGCCCGTTAGAACAACTGGTACGATGAGGAGTGTCAGGAAGCTGCAGAGAAAAAAGATGCCGCCTACAGGGCCACGCTGCGATCGGGCGCAACGCGCGCTATGTGGGACCGCTATAGGGATCTGAAGAGGGAAGCGAGACGTATTTGCCGCAACAAGAAGAGAGAGGCAGAAATACGTGAGTGCGAAAAGCTTGAAATGCTGGCCGACAGGAGGAATGCCTGAAAATTTTACCAGAGAGTTAGGCGACTTACGGAAGGTTTAAAGACCGGGGCGCACTCGTGTAAGAATAATAATGGCGACCTAGTAACTGATGTCCAGAGCGTACTTAAATTATGGAGGGAACACTTCTCCGCCCTACTAAATGGTAGCAGCACGGAAAGGTGTGGAAAGGAGAACCCGAGCCCGCAGTCGATGATGACGGAGTCGACGTTCCACCGCCTGACTATGACGAGGTACGTATAGCAATAACGCGGCTGAAAAACAACAAAGCCGCTGGAGCTGACAGCCTGCCAGCTGAGCTATTCAAGTACGGCGGCGAGGAGTTGGTAAGGTGCATGCATCAACTCTTGTGCAGAATATGGTCAGATGAACGCATGCCCGACGACTGGAATTTAAGTGTGCTCTGCCCAATCCACAAGAAAGGTGACCCCGCCATTCGCGCCAACTACCGCGTAATCAGCCTTCTAAGCATAGGTTACAAGGTCTTATCGAGCGTATTGTATGAAAGACTAAAGCCCACCGTCAATGAAGTGATTGGGCCTTATCAGTGTGGCTTTAGACCTGGCAAATCCACCATAGACCAGGTATTCACAATACGCCAAATCTTGGAAAAGACCCGCGAGAAAAGGATCGACACTCACCACCTATATTTCTGCCTTTTCCAAGTTGGATAGGGAAGCAAAGCGCATGGGTCTGGTGGTAAACGAGGACAAGACGAAGTATCTCCTGTCATCAAACAAACAGTCAGCACATTCGCGCCTTGGCACCCACGTCACTGTTGACAGTTACAATTTCGAGAAAGTAGAGAATTTCGTTTACTTGGGAACCAGCATTAACACCGATAATAATGTCAGCATTGAAATCCAACGTAGAATCACTCTTGCCAACAAGTGCTACTTTGGACTGAGTAGGCAATTCAGGAGTAAAGTCCTCTCTCGACGTACGAAAACCACGCTCTATAAGTCACTCATCATGCCCGTGCTGGTATATGGCGCAGAAGCATGGACAATGACAACATCCGATGAGGCGGCTCTTGGGGTGTTTGAGAGAAAGATTTTGCGGAAGATTTACGGTCCTTTACGCGTTGGCGACGGCGAGTACCGCAGACGATGGAACGATGAGCTGTATGAGCTTTACAACGATATGGACATAGTGCAGCGAATTAAAATACAGCGGCTCCGCTGGCTTGGTCATGTCGTTCGAATGGACACCGACGCTCCACCTCTGAAAGTATTCAACTCGGAACCCGCTGGTGGTAGCAGAGGAAGAGGGAGGCCCCCACTGCGATGGAAAGATCAGGTGGAGAAGGACTTGGCGTTTCCAATTGGCGTCAGTTGGCACAGAGGAGAAACGACTGGCGTGCTTTGCTGAACTCGGCCAAAATCGCTTAGGCGGTTAAAGCGCCAAAAAAGAAGAAGATTACCAATACCATTATCATTAACATTACTATTAGCATTACCATTACCATTAAAATAACCATTACCCATGTCATTACCATTAGCACAGCTATTATCATTAACCATGCCATTGCCTTTACCATTACCATTTCCATTACAACCATCATCATTCCCTTAATTTTTATCTTTATATTTATTGTATCTTTAGCATTCGCACGACAAAAAAATACACACACACATTAAGTTTTATTTTCTAAGCAAATAATAAATCTCATTCCCCGGTGCAAAATGTGTTTGATGTTTCACTCGACCCTGTCAAAGCTTCGAAGGGCGGACAATGTGCCTTTTTTGCCTTAAAAGAATGTGTTATTTTAAGAAATGAATATAGAATTTTCTCACCGTTTGCCTTTATTTTAGAATTGAGCACAAAAAGTAACGAAATCAACGTTAATCGTTTAAAAAATAGTTGTTTTTAACGCTTTAATTTGTATGATAAATACAATAAAAAATACGAGTCTCCTTATTTTCGACTTAGTTCAGTTCTGGGGGTTGACTAGAAGAAAATTTCGTCCACCCTAATGTACTACATACTCAACTTTTGGCATTATTTAAAAAGGTGACTCAGCAATTAATTTGCTTAAAATTGATCCACTCGATGCTGGCACATTTACACTCAAGCAAGGAGCGGACAATCCTGTGAATATTGACTTAACATTTATCAAAAACAAAATCACCGGCGTTGCCCATGCTCAGGCATACAAAGTTAGGTAAGGAATTTAGAACAAATTAAGTTTACATTTATCTATAAAACATATTTACATAGCACTACAAAACTTAAACATTTATATACACTATGCGCGTATAGCATAGGAGAGTTCTACGTGCAATTCTAAGCAAATTTTCCGAAAAATTTTGACTTTGCCAAATTGCGAAAATAGGTTCGATTAAAATATTCACTGTTGCGCCCTATGGTGGAAGTTTTAAGAAAAATATGCAAAAAATGGATTCCTCATACCAAAATATCTCTTATAGCATGTTTTTATACAAACTTTAAACACTTTTTTACGACACTACAGCAAAATGCTAAGAAACCTATTTTCGCAATTTCGCAAAATCCAAATTGGATTTAGACCCATGGTTTCTTCGGCAAATTTGCTTAGAATTACACGTAGGCTCATCCTATGCCAAACGCACATAGTCGAGGAAATCTCCCATACAATTTGATCCGCCCTAATATACATATTTATGTACGTATTTTTTTCTTTTTATCTCTCCAGAGGCTTTGGCAAAGATTTAGCCAAGAAACATGAGCTGCGTTTCAAAGTGCCCGTAGCTAGCTTGATCGGTGACTACAAGATTCAAGGACGCGTTTTAATTTTACCAATAAGTGGTTCGGGCAAAAATAATATTACCATGTGTAAGTAGAAATTAGTTTATTTGTGTTCAATTAAAATTTAGATTTACTAATCTCTGCTTGTGCATGAATTCTTCTATTATTTCAGTGAATGCGGATTTCGTACTCCAGTGGGTGGGTGTGCCCGTGGAAAAGGATGGAGCAACCTATATGAAAACGGACAAATTTAGGGCAATCGTTAAGCCCAATAAAGTGATTTTCGATTTCCAAAATCTTTTCAACGGCGACAAAGCGCTGGGTGATAATATGAATTTGTTTTTAAATGAAAATTGGAAAGAAATCTATCAGGAAGTTGAAGCAACATTTTCGAAAGAAATATCTCGATTGATGGGAAATGTTGTCGATGCAGTTTTCTCTAAAACGCCATATAATAAATTATTTACGGAATAAATACAAAATAAATAAAAAAACAAAGCAAATATTTCAAGGACAAATAAGAGTGTGTAGTAATTAACTTATCTTATTTATAAGAAAGCAAAATTTCAAATTTTGTCCGTGCTTTCAATAGACAAATTTCTCATGATCTCCACAGAATTAGTGAAAACATGATTTATTTTAATCGTTGTGAAATTTCACAGGACTTAACATTTGGGCGTTTCCATAAAAATGTAAACCGAAAATGAACTCAAACTGCTTTATAACTTTAAACTTTGTATTTAGATGGCGAAAATAGATTGTGACAACGCGACGCGATGAAGAGAATAACTGAGAAAATTGAATAGAAAATTAAATTATATACATATGTATTACTAGTAAAAATATTGTATGCGGAAAAAATCGGTCACATCCGCTATTTCACGTCCGTTCAAAATGAACCAACAACGAATTTCTTCTGATTAAAAATGAATTGGTTGTAAAGGATTAAGAAAATATATAAATATATGTATATGTATTAGGGTTGTTCACCAAAAACGTTGCCGTGCTTCCACCGGAATTATATAAATTATTATAGTTTCAGACTTCTGGCAAAATATTTCGGAAAAATTAAGATTTACATGAGCTGGACCGATTTTATAATTTAAATTATTTTTTTGCTCTACTATCACCTCACGAGATTTTTTGGAAATTAAATTTTCAAAAATTAATATTTTTTATATATAAACAGGTAAAAAAGTCTAAGTTCGGGCGAGCCAAATATTAAATACTCGGCGCACGTATTAAGTAAATATATTTTTTCAACTTGCCGAAAACAGCAGTGGTTTTACCCCTATTTCAAACATTTTCGATAGTGTGTTCAGTTAAGCAGGGATCACAGTCCGATTTTTTACCAAGCCCAACAGCTGTGCACATTTTTTTTTTTTTAATTAATAATATTCTGATTTTCTGCCCAAAGATAATTGTAAATATCAATTTCGAGTGAATAAGCTTCAGTTACTAAAATATCACAGTTTTTGTACTTCTGAAGACTACCGTTACATAGGAGTTAGGCGTGGTTATTGTCCGATTTTGTTTTGATTTTCAATACCATCCATCCATTGCAACTTTTAGTTGAGTTATCGCGTGCACAAGCTGACGGACGTGCGGACAGACAATCACGGTCTAATTAATTTCATTCTGAACATTTAAGTATGCGTTTGTCCATATCAGAGGCTCCCAAACTTTTTTTCTCGCACACCCTTTTCAAAACTTTACTGGTTTCGGTGGTCCCCCTGCTACTACATTTCTAATATATTCCCAAATCTCCAAAAAATGTGAAGATTAGATCTAACAATGTAAATTTGCATCGCGGTTGAGTTCCAAACCACTATTCGGAGCGGCAAAAATAAAAACTAAATATTTTTTTTCGTGGTCTGTTTATTAAAACATGTGATTACACACTTGCAAGTTTTAAAAAATTGGGCTCGTAAAGCCATCAAAGTCATCTCTCGCTCTGAAAAGTTAAACTTTTTAAGAGCACTCTGAGCGCTAGCATTATTTACATTTTCTTCTCCATGAACTTCTTCATAAATTTACATGTGGCATATTTGTAAATAGCTTACTTGTGTGGATGGCATTATTTCTTGTTGGCAAGAAGCACAAAAAGTGTCCCATTCTCTGCAAGGCAGAATTGGTAAATGGAGTTGTCTTTTACGCCTATCACAGTCAGGCCTGTCACGTGCAGTGACCAGTCAGCAAACCAATAAGTTGTCTGAAGTCTCGTTAGCTCAGTGAGAATTTTTCCAGCCCTGCATTGCTGAGCGAAGTATTCACCCAGTTTCTGATCGTGGTTTCGATGAACAAAGTGGGGAGTGTTATAACTGGTTGCGGCTCGAGAAATGTCTGGTCTAAGCCAACTGGCCAAATGGTCAGATGTCTCATTACCAAGTACTCCGGAGTGACCTGGCACCAAGAGTAAAGCAAGCTCGTTATGTTTACCAACATAATTTAGTCGAGACTTGCATTGCCGAACTAGTTTGGAAGTATTTAGGTAGAGGGCTGGCCAATGTCTTGAAGCTGGGCTTGGATGTCTCTGCAGACATGTAGTCCATGGCTTTGAGGGTTGCAATTAGCTCAGCCTAGAAAACCGAGGAATATTCCCCAAGAGAAAAGTGAAGCTTATCCCTAGTAACTTCGAACAAGACCCCAGATCCTGACCAGAGTTAAGAGCTCAGTGCCGGAAATAAACCAGCATTCAGCTTCAGGTAACTCAACAATATAGAGTCTATTCAACAAAGGAAATGGTGGTGGTCAAATCTCTCGAGTAATTTTCGCCTAGCCCACTCAGTGTAATACCAACATCCCTTTCCTTTTTAGTCTGCAGGTGGCCTTTAAGGTTTCCCCACCTATGACGACACAAAGTGACGGTAATTGCAGCAGTGTGTCAAGAGCACCTACACCACTAAAAAAAAAAGTTTATTAAAGAGGCTATAAAACATCCATTTCCGTTCTTTACTATCGAAACCAGATAAATTTTCGTGGACCCCCACTTACATCTCGTGGACCCCTATATTTTTTCACGCCAACGCAGACTCCCACCGAGTCTCCCGTGGACCACTTTGGGAATCACTGGTGTATACCTATCACGATTCGTTTTGTGTATTACAATCAACCATTATGTGAACAAAGTTATAATACCCTTATGCACAAGTGTGCTCGGGTATAAAAAACTACATATTTTCAAATTTGTCGGACGTAAATCTTAACATTTTTCGGAAATATTTTTAAGTTTTATAACTCCGATGGAAAAACAGTTCCGATTTGTTTTTTTTTGTATGGAGAGTGTCCCTAATGTATACACCAGGGTGGTCCAAGGTAGGGTAGTTTTTCGAAAAGGGCAGGTTTTTTCTAAAATGTTATAGTATCAAACCGTGATAAAAAAGAAGGTAGTTGCATTGTCACTCTTTTGTCGCCACATTAACAACCTGACAATTAAGCAGATTGTGACATTTCGAGCTACCATATCCAACATCTAAAATCCTTCAAACTTTATTATTAATTTTTTGATTATTTAAAACATTTTGTTCTTAGAATCGAAATTTTAACAAGTAAACGATCTTTTGTTGGGCATCGTTCGGTTATTTGTACAATGATTTTGGGTTATTGTGTCCACACGCGAAACCCGAATAAAAAACACACACCTGTGATCAAAGGATTAAAATTTGGTATAAATAAAGATTAAAAATTTTTGAACTCACTTTTTTGTAACAAATACTGTGGTAGCCGAAGTTGGACAGATGAGGGTTATTTGTTCTAAGCGCAGCCGAAGGCCTCCAACGCGGAAAGGTATTCTTCTGCGCATAGATCCTGTAACCCGAGTTTGCATTTTCTGGCAAAATTGTAATTTTACCCATAGGACCCACTGTCCCTAGGGGTCATAGAGGGGAAGGGCGACTTCTCTTAACGTTTGGACTGTTCTCTTTCTAGTGGGTGGAATCATCAATTTTGTGTCACACCCCTTCCAATATTGAACAGTAAAATATATTTTAATTTTGCCCAAAGAAAAAACGATATTATCAAAATATACCAGAAGTGGATAATACTCACTTCTCTGAAAGTCATGATGCCCATGGGTCCCAAAATAAAATCCACATTCAAGTTATTTGAAAGACATGCAGTTAAATGGACAAAGACAATTGGGAGTTCACAAGGTGAGGTATACTTTCGTATTGTTTTATGTCATAAACTTTAAACGGCTAAAACTATATATAAGGGATTCTCAAGCGACCTTCGAATTCGTATTATGAAATTTCACACCGTTAAATAATAGTTGGTTGAGGTTTCATGTCCTCCAAACATTTGTTTAACCGTTCAAAACTTTACGACATACGAAAATACGACACTTACGGCACACAATGGGACTACAGCGGTCAAAAGTAGTAAAAACGGGTTGGCGAATTCTGAAAAAGTAATTACGCAGATACATAGCTTGTTTCCTTAACCATTTTTTCATGGTAACTCTAATTTATGGGTCCGCCAACACCCCCAGAAAATGCAATGGGGACCAATACATACCAAATCTTTAATATTAAAAAATGGTTAAATAAACAGCTGAGTCTCCTGAAGAGAACCACAGTTTTCCGATCGAAAAGTATTGATTTTCAAGCATTTTATACCATTTCTACGAAAAGTTATTTTTTCCCCATATAAAATACATGGACAACTTTGAGCTCTTTGAGCACTCCCTAAATATTTTTTTGATATCAAAATAAAAAAAATAGGGGTAAATTTTTTTCGGTAGAGTACAATCCTAGGGGTCGCGGCATTAAAATTCCGACTTTATTTTTTTTGAACCACTCTAATGCACATGTTGTGATTTTCCCCTATGTATTCATCTGTATATCTTTATAGGAAATCATCAGTTTACCGTAGTTTCCCACTAGAACTTGAAGGGAGATCTCCCTATGTGAGGAATAAAAGAGTACTCCCCTTAACCTGATTTCTGAGCAATAAGAGAGATTTGTCGGTTTTGTACTCCTTTATTACTCGTTTAGGAGTCAAATAAGAGATCTCCTAAGCGAGCGACGAAATAATGCTCCCTGAGGCATGATTTGGGAGCAATAAACGAGATTTCTCGGTTTTGTACTCCTGTATTGCTCGCTTAGGAGCTTAATGAGAGATCTCCTAAGCGAGCAATTAAAGAATGCTCCCTGAGGCATGATTTGGGAGCAATAAGCGAGACTTTTCGGTTTTGTACTCCGTTATTACTCGCTTAGGAGCAAAAAGTGATGTCTCCTAAGCGATAAATCCAAGAGTATTATTTTTGATTGATAGGAGAGCAATACGCACCTCGCCCAAAAGAAATTTGTGTTTTCGAAAAAATTTATCATACAAAAAAAAAAACAACAGAAAATATTTCTTATAGAAGCATAAGGAGCACACAATAATTTAATTTGGATAGCACACAGATTTTAATAAAAGTCCGTTGGTATGTACTTCAACTTTTGTTTAAATATATTAAGTATGTATTGTATTACTTAAATACTTTTCAGATTGCGCAAATTAGTGCCAGCATTTAAGTGTGACCCCCGGGTTTAAACATCGCATGGGTGACAAAGATGTCAGATAAGCAAAGTCACCTTCACAATTTCCCCGCTTGGTGGATTCCTGAACTGGCAAGCATCCTTGACACCCAGGAAATCATATAGGAGTACATACTTATATGTGCATATAGGTGAATATAATTCAAATCTTATCTTACTGTTTTGTTATTATTATGTTTTAATTTCATATGATTTCTCTGCAATATAATTCTAAAATTAAGCAATTATGTAAGACGTATCATTTAAGTTTTATTTTTGAGATCTTGTAATATTGCACAAATGCACGTGATTAAAAAGTTAAATAAAAAAATTTAATAAATAGCCAAATCTATTTGGCTAATGTAAAATGTTCGTTGTCATTGCTCTCTTATTACTCCTACAGGAGGTTTTCGGGATGTCTCTAATGGGAGCACTCCTTTATTGCTCGTTCGGGAGGAATATGGGATGTTTTCTATGTGCACTCCCTTGTTGTCTTTTTGGGAGGTTTCTGGGAGGTAACTATGGGAGTACTCCCGTATTGCTATATTAGGAGGTTTGTGGGATGATAATTCTGTGTGTGCTCCCCGATTGCTCGTTTAGGAGGTAAAAGGGATTACTCCTCCTCCTAGGACATCCAATGTTAAAGGGAGTATACAAAATTACATGCTTATACCCAGAAGCATAGGGAGCAATGGGGAGTATTCGTATACTCCCAAGGGAGTACTCACCGAGCAATCGTACGATGCTCCCAAGTTCTACTGGGTTTTTTTTTTTGTTAAATACTTCGATGCCTTAAAATAATATATATTAAAAAAAAAAGCTTAAAGTTTTGACGAATCCCTCATGGCACACCCTGTTTATTTAGTATTCATACGTTAAACTTGAATGACTCAAGCTTGTTTAGCATCGAAATATAACTGTTAACTTCCGGCAGAAAAAAGTATCAATTGATTAAAATAACCAAATTCTAGTTAGCTTTTCTGCGGGATTTCGATAAATAACTAACTTTTAATTAGCTATGATAGAACTAACTTTAAGTAAGTTGCAAAGCCATGCAGGAGTCATGCAGACCGGGAGTTTGTTTTCTTTACAAGTTTCTGTTTAAATATCCTCATACAAAAATTACTTTCAATACACTTTTTGCACTTCGCAGATTCCTTTTCGTATTCAGAACGAATATAATAAAGGATGAAATTTTATATTACCATTTTGCTGTTATGTCTCATCGAAAAATATGATAAATATTTCCACTAGTCGACTGCTAGTTAGTTAATAGTTAGGCACAAACTAGTCCAATTTCCTGCAGGGCTTTTATTCACAATAAAGTAAACATTATAAACAACTACTTGTTTACAAAGTTATAAATAAACAACAGAAATCTTAGTAAATACTTAATTATGTACATGCATATGTACCCACAAACATACAGAGCTGCATTTGTACAATCTGTTTGTATATTGATACAACCGGCCGGTTAAAACACATCGGATTTTTTTTTTTCAAACTAGTTTAGTAGCTGTCGTACGACGTCTGCAAAAGAGGGAGGTTAATCAGAGGTATTAACTAATGCAATACTTATTGACTATTGTATTCATTTGATTAGGGTTCAAATGATTGCAATAATTTTCTGTTAGTCATGACTGGGACTAAAAAATCTATTCTTCACTAATTTTTGTTAGTCATGACTAAAAAACCATAAATATTATTTAATCGCTTTAATGCAAACATTTTAATGCGATCAGAAAATGATTGCATCTTGCAGTATTTTGCAATCGTTTTAAACAGTTTACTTTTAAAGTCTGAACCTTCATTTAGAATCCAAGCTAAAGTTATAACACCTTATGAGCCGCGAGGTCGTACGTTCGAATCTCACGGTCAGTAGAATATTCATTTAATTTTTTTTATTCATTCAATTATAACTTCTATATCATTTTAAAGTTGTTTTTATTAGTCGTTTTTGACTTTTTTAGTAAATTTAAACTCTAAAAGTTTTATTTAACTAATAATAAAAAATAGTGAAATAAAATAAAACAAACGAAAATAAAATATAGTAAAATTAAATATATAAATCAAATAAAATTAAAACAAAAAAGTTAAAACAAAAATTTGAGTAATATAAAAACAAAATTTTTTTTGCAACGGCTCCAACCGAGGATCGAACATCTTACCAATTAAGTGTCAAAGTCCGTGCACTGCTTACAACTATGCAGAGGTGGTAAATTAACATTATTATTGGCCACAGTGCCTACCTACCTATTATGCTCGAATAAATATACATATACATTTTTTTTTACATAAACACATGCATGGGAACATACTGGTCTCCCCTCTCACTGAGCTATTCAGAACGTGTCCGAAATACTGCTTTTATTTTTTACACCCCACAAACCGTGTGGTGCATTGATTTTGTATAAGAATTTTTCTGTAACATTTTTATTCAAAACTGGCTTATCGGGACAAAAATTATGCGCTGCTTAAAAGTATGCGTTAAGAAAAAAAATAGAACATTCACTCTCGTTTGCACCATTCAATTTTAAATCAATCAGCCTGATATAATTTAAAATTACACAATTCGGTTTGGAAAATTTGTCATTTTACCAATCTGATAAATTTTAAAATTGATTAGGGAAAGTGGGCAACAGTATGTTAAACTACTAAAAATGGTATTCCGCACTGTTGCCGTTGTGAGACTAACCAATACCCCTTTACCCGACTTTTTGAAATTTTTTTTTGTGCGACTTTTGTCCTTTTTCAAAGATTACTTAAGGAAATATAAACAGAACCATGCAATTAAAAAATAGTTTTCCCAGTAAATACGAAAAAAAAATCACTCAAAATTTTAAAAGGAATGCACCCCCGCACAGTGACCAATTTTTGGAAAACCAAAGTCCAAAAAAAATTGGTGCATTAGTATGCACAACCATCTTATATTGTTAGGAGGGCTCTACTGCGTATCTTTATGAGACAACAAGTCGATTCTCTTTAGGCATTTAGGGCCATGTTCTGAAGTGACCTTTAACTTTAAAGCTCACTTAATATTTAAAGGTTGGATTAAAAATAAAGCTGTGTCTAAAGGTAAGCATTTCTATTATTGGACTTTGATGTATGTATATTTCTTGGTTGTAAACCAATTTTAAACCGATAATAAAATGCTTTACTTTAGACACAATCATAAATTTTAATGCAACCTTTAAATATAAAGTGAGCTTTAAAGTTACAGGCTACTTGAGAAAACGGCCCTAAGTGTTATAGGAGATCGAAGTGACTGTTGCTAGCAATTCGCTCTAAACTTTTCGTAAATTAGAGTTTTCGTCGTTGTTAAAATCGTGGTATTATCTTTAAAAAACATAACAGTTTTCAAGCATCCGCTCATGGACATTGTAATCTAGAGTATGTAAAACATGTTTTTTCATTGTCACGCCATCTAAAAACTGACGTAACGATATTCACGGATTGATTTTTTTGTTTACTCATTATGATGGATTAGGAAAATAGTTACGAGAGTGGTCGAGATGGGCGGTCTAATTTTCTTTTTCGTATATATTGAAGTTTTTCCCATCCACCTTGGTTAATACCACCTGCCACAAGCCGCCACTGTAGTTTGGACCTCAGTTTTTATACGCGATTCTCATTTTTTTATGTTTAAAAGATTTAAATTATGTATGTATGTAAATGAATAAAGATTTTGATGTTTTAAAGATTGGATGTTTTTAGAATTTAAATGATGTCAGAAGGTACTACTATATTAGAGTGCACATCCATGGACCTCTCATTATTGAATGGGCACCCCTGCCAATTGGGTAAGTTTCCGAAGAAGCCCAAGAGTCAAGGAATAAGGATATTAAAAAATATCGGCTGCTTGTATCCTCGGACCCTGTCATTTCAAGTTTACGTTTAAACCCACCAAAACAAAATCATAAACTGCCGTCAGATGCCATTAAATTATTATCAACTGTTGTAAATGCGGATGCGGAGTTGCCATCAGAAAATATAGATACGAGCTGGGATACTTAAGATGACTGCGAGTCTGACGGTGTATAAAATTGTTATCGTAAAAATATATTCCTGTATGTCTTGTTTATTGATTCATTCAAAATCCTGCAGTTCCCGTGTACATTAAGACCTCGTTAGTGTTTGTCCGAGCTTCTCTTCCGATTTGTGGCGTGCGCCTTGATGTTGGCGCACAAAGGGGAGGGACCAAAAGTTTTACGCCGAATCCGAACGGGGATTTTATTTTTATGAGAAGCTGTTTTTAATGGCAAAAATACACTCGGAGGATTGCCATTGCCTGCCAAAGGGAGAATTTATTACAAACATTTTGTTTGTTTCTTATTTTTGGATGTTGGTCGGAAACTGGGCTTGAATCAAGGCCCTGCGGAATGATAGCGTATACTGCTAAGCGCTACATCACATTATATAACAAAAAAGCAGAAAACATGACCTTTTATACTTAACTACCTTAGTTTTGCTAAAAATCTGATTATTTTAATCGTACGCAGCAGTCATTATGACTCCGCCATTTTGAGTTTCGAAATTATGTGGTGAAATTTAAAACCAGCAACCAAAATAAAGACGAATACACAAGGTTGATTACAATTGTACCACGCTTCGACTTTTGGCCAGCTTTTTCGAAAAATTGGCCACTGTGCCCTGTTTTGAATTTTGCTGTCATTGTTAATTTGTATATGAAATATGTTATCTAAAAAACGATCTTTTGTTTCAAAATAAATAACTATTTACTTACAACATATTACAGTTATAAGCTTCGACTTCACATTTATTTTTATTTTAAGTGAAAACAGAAGGCATAAATTTTGCTTTTCAAATTATGAAAGGCTGCAGTTAAAATGAAGGTGACGGCAACGATTTTAAGTCGCATCAATTGTATGACTTAACACCTCTGAGTTTATTGCAATTCTGTCTATGTATGTACTTAGGTAAGTATGTATGTATGTTTGTATATGGGTATATTGTCGCCATGCGTTCAATTCTATATTTATCAGTTATGTATTTTGAAAGAATGATAAATCTCGCTAACAACGGGTCCTCGCCGTTACCAGATTTTCTCCAAACCAAATTTGACAATGGATGATGGAAGTTCCCCATACCGAAAAAGAACATCATTTATGTAGTATTTAATAGACAGCTTCTGCCAATAACATGGGAACTGCAAAGGCGCACGCTTAAGCTGCCCTTGTTTTAAGCTTTTTTAACTGTGCCTGGAGTTGTACTCGTAATATTAATGTAGCTGTATTTACATATTTTTTACATGGAAGTAAATCACTATAACTGATTTGTGTGAGGTGGCATAATATGTCGCCGGCCAGCATTTCTGACTCCGATGAAGGTTCGAGAATTAGTGAAAGAATGAAAAGGAAGCGTTTGCGAATGAAGTCAGCCAGTAGCTTACTTAACGGAACTCTCTACAAACGTACCAACCGGTTGGTCGATTTAATTTGAGTCAAATTTTTTAATTGTAAACGAGTCTAAAGCGGCGGTAAACTTTTAATTTAAATTTTGCAAATAATGCTTGCCATTCATCTGTATTTGTTATTATCACTACCGTCATTTTGACAATTAAAAGGCATTCTAACTAGTTAAACGAACCGAAAAAAAACGCATGCAGACTTTAATATGCCTTTAAAAAAAATTAAATGTGTTTCCAATTTGTCTATACATAGAGTAATAATTATACAAAAATTTTAGATTTTTCTCCAAACTGACGAACAACTTGACGAAGATTGGCCATCTTGCCTACACGTGGCTTATTTACAACCAAAACGTTATATGAGGCAGTTGTTTCTAAGTTGACTGAGACTGAGATTAAAACTGTTCTAGATGACTTAGGAACACCCCCAAAATAAACTTTTGTGTCCGTGATGACCTCAACATTCGACTCAAATCTCGTATCGCCCAGCCCATTTTTCAAGTTTGGAAATTTTAAATATTTACAGGGATCTTCATACATCTGGATAATACGTTGGATGGGGTAACAGTTCGTTACTCAATTTATGGATTTTTTCCAAGAAGACTACACGCATGTGCACTCGTGCATTATCTTGATGAAACAGTACTTTTTTGTTCGCCAAATGCGGTCGTTTCTGCTTCAAATCAATATCGAACCTGTTCAAAAGCTCTGAGTAATATTGGCCGGTGGTTATTTACCCTTTTCGAGGTAATCGATGTAAATGACTCCGCGTGCATCTCAAAAACTGTGGTCATGATCTTTTGGCCGACAGACCCACCTTCTTAGCCTTCTTTGGTGCACGTTTATCCGGAGAAACACACTGTCTTGATTGTTCCTTGGTCTTTGGTGTGGTGTGTTTGATCCATGTCGCGTCTACGGTATCGAAACACACAGACATTTATAGAGAGTTCGTTTCCCATACCTTTTTTAGACCTTTCATTGATAGTTGTTTCAAGTTTAACGCGCAACTCCTTCCTGAGAAAGCTTTAGAAGTATGTATTAAAATTATAAATGACATCCAAGGAAGACGCTCACTAGCAGCCGCAGGCAAGCTACGTACTGTGCAAACTTGATTCGATCCTTACGCCTAGTAGTGAATTTTTTTAACATCTGCGTTACCAATGAAACTGGAATTCATAATACCACGAGTGCTTGAGATTATTGGTAAAAAGTCCACCGGTAGCTATGTGTTACTTTTGGCTCAACGGGCAATCGGAATTGCAGACAGTTCAAAAGGATTAACAGTACTATTAGGGTATGTTCGGATAGAAGGGTAGCTCTGGTCAGGGAATTCCTCGGAGGATGCACCTGCTTATTGCGTTTCCCAAGAAAATAATATATTGGCGCTTACACAGTATGACAGTTTTTAGGTGACAGTCTCCTTGGATTTGTGACGTGCCCCTTGATGTTGCTACACAAAGCAGAGGGACCTACAGTTTTAGGCTGACTCCGAACGACGATAGCATTTTTATGAGAAGCTGTTTTTCTTGGCAAAATACACTTGAAGATAAACCTGTCTCCCTTTTCGTAGAGGTAGCTGAGATAGGGTGCTTTTTAAACCAAATTCTGAGCAAAGGCAAGTTTAGTGTAAGTGGGTGTAAGCTGATCTTACTCCCAGCTTCGCCGCCATGTCAATTGTAATATGAGAATCTATGGACTATATCTGAGAGTTGAGACTCCAGAGCTATTTGTGAGGATCTGAATATCGTCAGCGCTATCAGCTCTCTCTCGGTTGATGTCAACTTCAGTGATCTGATACACGAAACTTCTGTATTCCCCACCGTCTATGTCCAAAATGGAAATATGAAAGCTGCTATTTGTTCGCGAGCTCTGTCAATCATCTCCCATCATACCAACGCACTCCACAGGTAAAAGAAAGGTTGTCCATCGATCTACATTTGCGGTAAGCACATTGAGCTTCGCTAAAAACTTCGGAAGTAAGACAACACGTTATCTGCAGACTCAGAAGTCTATCCATCACCATTAGGAGAAACGAAGAGATACTGATAGGTCGTAAATGATATACATTGCTGTCGATAAATATCAGTCTTTCCTCCTTTCATGGCCTGGATATATAGATATGTATGTAGTTGAAATATCTGTAATATGATCATGAACAACAAGGGGTACCTTCGAATAAGAGGAACAGACGCTATCAACCGACACACTTCACCTGCACAAGTGCTTAGCAAACGTAGAATGGCCGCATAACAGGCAACCCGTAATCTCTAACTAAGTTACTGTACTGTAGGTACTCAGATTGTTTGTCGGTAATAAGACTTTAGAGAATCTGGAACTAGAAGTGTCTTGCCATCTGAAACCAAAAAGACGGCATTGGTCCCGGTATCAGACCTTCTAAGAGCCACCTAGCAACTTAGTCAGCCACATCACATGCAAATCGGACAATTGACTTCTTCATGGGACAACGCCTGGTTAATTAAGTGAGTTGCTTACAGGACAAGATAAAGAATTTGAACCAGTTGTAGTTGATAAAAAAGTACTTATTAAATTGCTTTTACCGTGGTTGGTTTACCGACAGGGCAGCCATGAGTAAGTTTATTGTAAAAGCCTAAGGGTCTGATTATGCGTACTTCGCATAACTTCGAACAACCATTTGTCACAGTGCAATAAAAATGTAACTTAAGAAAATCTGAAGCAAAATCTAAACTCAACAGATCGCTAAGTTTTTAAAAGTTCTGCTAATTTCTGGGTAATGGAATACATACAAATTAGATACAAAGTACATACGAAATTACAGTTTAAAGTTGCGAAGTTGTGCGAAGTTATGCGAAGTATGCATAATCAGACCATAACGTTACTTTTGATATATGTATTTACAATGTAAATTTTGCATTCATCAAAAATGCAAGACTGCGCAGAGTTGTTGGAAAAAGTCTTCAGTGCAGCAAGATCCTCTTACTCATACGAAATGACTTCAAACTAAGTACACATAATTCCAACGGGATTCACGCCACGCTCCTTAATTTCCAAATCGTTAAGGCACGATAACGCGCAATTTATGAACACTGACGTCTGCTCTGAAAAAATATCACTCAATAATTATTTCTAAATAGTAACACTTTTATTTTCTGAATGCGTTAATACATATGTACATATGTAAGTATGTTTGTATCACGTGCATTCCAACATATACAAAATGCACCTTTGCCATTGGCAGGCGGTGAACTTAAAATACAAATATTCTATTTATAACTTCATACATATGTATGCATGTATATATGCATCATCAAAGTAATAACTTTCAATTAACGGTATAATTAAAGGTTTTTAGTAAAATCATGTGCAAATGAGTAGTTGAACTCAATTTAAAGTGAAACATTTATTTATAATAATAGAATGAGCTAGGTCAGGATGTGGCAGTATAATTACGTCAGCTTAGCCCGCCCATTAAGTGCCGTAAATATGTAGTAGTAAATTGCCTTTGGCCACTGAAGCCATCTTCAAACAATAAGTATATGGGGAATCTTGTTACAGTCGTTCACCTTGCTGTGATGCGTCCATTTTCGTGGATAAATCAGAAATTGCTCGATTCGCTGGTCTGCATTTCCTAACCGTGTCTAGCAGTCTTACTGGCTATTTCATTCCCTACGATATTGCTATATCCGGGAGCGAAGCAAAGAATGGCGTTGACGTGCCTCAGCGATGATAGTAACGCGCGACATTTCTGAACCATTCTCGACTTCATAAATTTCTATTCTTATGCTTTCAATGCCACTCCCCTCTGAACGAAGTTAGTACCTTTCTCTGATAGAGGCATACTTTTCTAAGTTTAACAAGCAGCAAAGTTCTCCGCTTGACATTGAAGCGGTCAGGCCGCCGATATGATTTTCTGATCGGCAGATCCCCTGAATAGAGACCCGGACAAATTCAATTTTCTATCAGTGTAGATCGTGACACCATCCATTCCCGTCGACAGCACCCAGTCTTCGCTAGTTGGTAGGCATAGTATATGTATGTAATTAGTAGCATGCATAGGTAGAAGTGGGTGACGTGTAATAATCTCAATGGAATTAATGACATTAATACACAAGCCAAATGTGAAATAATGTCAGAAGAATTGTGGAAATAATGTCATTGACATTAATACACAATTGAAAGCTAAATTGATGTCAGAAATGTTAAAAAATCATGCAAGCTTTACTGTGATGTGTAATAAGGCGCATCGGAAATAACGTCCACTGCCACTATTTCTTATCGCCCACAGACAATAGTATTTACTAGCAGAGGGTAAACAAATAAAAATATAAAATAGTAATACAAATATTCAGTTCAGCGTAATTTAAAGGAGTCAAACTATTTTCTTTGTTTACATTAAGGCATCCTTATGAGCCACACTTTAGCTTTATCGTGCTTTAGCTAATATGTATTGATTACCACTTGTACTACAAATCTTGTTCCATTATTAATATTAATCCACGGTAACGATCAAATTTCTAAATTAAAATTAGTCTACTACGGTACACTTTTCTGGTAGAATGCTTAATTCGGAAGGAGTTTTATTCATTATGAATGCATCTTTTTCATTTAACAGCATCGCGGAATTAAAAACCGTTTAAATCTTTCTATATCAAAATAATCTAAAGACGGTAAGGTTTCAAAAAAAAAACAACGCACAGTTTTAAATATCCGAGTTATCTAATAGATGAATACATATATGTATATCCCCCTTTTACAAACTCATTTATATATACTTTACTCTGAACACCTCCCATTGATACCTATGAACGAATACCAAATTTCAAGTTCATGTGACTTATGGTTCCCAATTTATGGCTTATTAAAAATTTCCCCCTACGGTATGTGCCACGCCCCTTATATATATAAGCACCTACTATAGATATGTCTGCATACCAAACTTAAATTTCATATGACTTATGGTTTTGAAGTTATAGCTGATCAAATTTTCCACGCCTATGGGATGTGCCACGCCTCCTTTTACAAACTCGTTTATATATACACTCCTATAAGCACCTACCATTGAAATGTCTACATACCAAATTTAGAGTTCGTGGGACTTATGGTTCCGAAGTTATGGCTGATAAAAAATTCCACGCTAATGGGATGTGCGACACCCTCTTTCACAAACTCATTTACATATGCCCTCATATAAGCACCTACCATTGATATGTTTGCATATTAAATTTCAAGTTCGAGGGACTTATGTTGGCGAAGTTATAGATGATAAAAGAATCTACGCCTATGGGATGCGCCACGCCCCCTTTTACAAACTTATTTATACAGAACTTATTATAAGCACCTACCAAATATGTATATGACTGCATACCAAATTCCAAGTTGATGCGACATATGGCTACGAAGTTATAGCTGATAAAAATTGCAACGAATATGAGATATGCCATGCCCCTTGCATAAAATTGTTTATATATGCCCTCCTGTAAACACCTACCATCGATATGTCTGCATACCAAATTTCAAGTTCGTGGGACTTATGGTTCCGAAGTTATAGCTGATAAAGGATTCTACGCCTATAGGATGTGCCACGCCTCCTTCTGCAAAGTCATTTATATATACTCTCGTATAAGCACCTACTATTGATATGTCTTCATACAAAATTTCAAGTTCGTGTGACTTATGGCTCCGAAGTTATAGCTGATAAAAAATTCCACGCCTATAGGATGTGGCACGCCCCCTTGTACAAAGTCATTTATATATACCCTCGTATAAGCACCTACCATTGATATGTCTGCATACCAAATCTCAAGTTCGTGCGACTTGTGGTTCCGATGTTTTAACTGATAAAGGATTCCACGCCCCCTTTTACAAAGTCATTTATATATACCCTCGTATAAGCATCTACTATTGATATGTCTTCATACAAAATTTCAAGTTCGTGTGACTTACGGCTCCGAAGTTATAGCTGATAAAAAAACCACGCCCCCCTTTTACAAACTCGTTTATATACACTCTTCTGTAAGCACCTAC
>NW_023459986.1:0-44781 GCF_013731165.1 Rhagoletis pomonella | reverse complement strand
GCTAGTCTTCCACGCAAATAGTGAAATGTGCTACTCTTCCACGCAAAAATCTGAAATGTGCTACTCTTCCACGCAAAATTCTGAAATGTGCTACTCTTCCACGCGAATAGTGAAATGTGCTAGTCTTCCACGCGAAAATCTGAAATGTGCTACTTTTCGACGCGAATAATGAAATGTGCTAGTCTTCGACGCGAATAGTGAAATGTGCTAGTCTTCCACGGTAATTTGAGATGTGCTACTCTTCGTTGGGAGCGACGATATATAACAAGTAAAAAGTTCGGGCGGAACCGAACATTGAATAATATAGTCACATTGCTCGAAACGTTTAAAAATTTTGACAAAATCTTTCTCTGTATAAAGTTTCAAATGCGGAATTATATGGTATTTTATAAGCATACTCGTATAATAAGCTAGTATATCTTTATAAAAGAAATGTTGAAAATTAAAAATAGAAGAAAAATTGTTATTTTGTTGATGACTGTAAGTAAGTAAATAGTAGAGTTGTGAAAAATGCATTAAGTTTTTAATGCATTAATGTTAAATTAAGGCAACTATGTTAATGTAAAAATTAATGCATTTTGAAAATTTAATGATTAATAACATTTTAATGCATTAATTCTTGAAGAATAATGTAAATGCAATTTTTTTTTATTAAATTATCCAAAACTAATGCTAATGGAAAATTCGAAAGCATTAAAATAAATAATCGTTTTACCCGTTTGCATTAATAGAAACCATTAAGTTTGTTCTCGGGATATTTTATATAGCTAATACGATAAATATTGTAATTTGTTGCGTGTTAGAAAGGAACCACACAATTAATAACATACTGATATCACTTAAATTCAAAGCAGTTTAATTGATAATTGGTCGTATGCAAAAAAACTATGCGAATGCTTTTTCTTAAAATTTTAGACTCTTTACTCGATTTGTTCAAATAAATTTAAGTGAAAGGTATGCTATTTTAAGAAAAAGCAATTGCTTAGTTTTTATGCATACGTCCCAATGTCTCTTTTACGTAGATACATGGTGAGGTCTTCAATGTGAGTAGTGGTTGTTTAATCGCATATAATTACACTGGACCACATACTTACAATACATACATACAAATTAAATACTAATATATATAAATATAAATTATTGCATTAACATTATTTTGCAAACATTAATGTTACTGCAAAAAAAAAATCACTAGCATTATTTTTCCCAGAATAAATGCATTAAAATTTTATTAAGCATTACATTTTCAAAATTAATGCATCAAAATTTTTTATTAGCATTAAACTCCTAAACATAATGCATTATTTTTTTACATTAACATTAAAATGCTATGCATTAAAAAATTAATGCATTTTTCACAACTCTGGTAAATAGTATACCAAACCGCCAACCATATTTTGTTAATTTAGAAGATAGACTAATTGCGTTTTCTTTTCAACCGAATAGTATTGCCTTTTCAATGTCCTCTAGGCACAAATACTAAGAAAAGGGCATTGAGAAGGCAATATCTTTTGGAGAAAAGAAAACGCCATAAGTTTGTCACCCTAGTAAAAAGCAATTGAAGAATGTGTAAAAAACAATCAATTTAACGCTAATGAGAATTTATCCATGCAATTACATACTTTGTGTAAGGTATGTAAATTATCAATCAAAATTGATACTTTAATTGATTCAAAACCTGGAGCCGAACCACACCACCCGTGAATGAATGAAATTTAAATTGAGAATTCATTTTTACAGTGCTCGATAACAGGCCAGCATTTTAATTGGATTGGATAGAAAATAGCTGTCATTTAATTTCGTTCCATTCGAAACCAGTAATTATTTGATCACGGATGCCGACATACGGCAGAATTGATTGGCCGGCAGGTCTACATATTCTACTATATTGCCTTCTCATTGACCAGTGGTCAGTTATAATTCCATTCTAGACGAATGTGTGAGCCGAAACTTTTCTTGTCGAAATTTTACCAGATTTATCTACAAATCCATCCTCTCTATCGATGAAGTTTCAGAACATTCCAGTAATCCAAGAAGAGGTAGGCTATTAGAAGAGTTTCAAATGTAGATGCTGAAGGCCTTTTCCCTGCCCATAAGCGCATAAGAAGGGTGTTCACTAGGCTGTAACAGATAATCAAAATACGCCATGCTTCCTTCGGAAAAATAATTTCATTTTGGCCATACTTCCTTCGTCATATCTTCGGCATTTACAGTGGGATCTTAGAGTATGATATATCGATGTTGTTGTCCCGAGTTGAAAATATTTGTGTACCACAGTTCATTGATCTCAAGTACCCCGCTGTAGTGCGTACCCACCAAATCTCCTACCATCTTAACATACTAGTAAATTAAAGTTCTGAAAAATCATCAGTAGTCTAAAAATGTTATTTTATTGTCGAATGCAGGTGTCACCAAAAATTCGAAAAAAACATTGTGTTGAAATTGCCTTGTAAAATTACTTTAGAATCAGGGGTGTACGCCTTGTCGCGTATGTGTCTTACGATATGAGACCCATCCTCATCTAGGAATTAAGCATTCTCTGATTTGCGAGAATACGAACAAAGTCCACCAGAGCTGGATTTATTCGGTTTGTCTTTTAACAATATGTAAAACTAAAGTAAGTTTTTAAAAATTAAATGAAATTAAAATGCGCATTTTAAAGAGGAAAATGCAATTAAAAAAAATATATATTTATTTTTAAAAATTGAAGAGACTATAAAATAAATAAAATTAAAAAAGTATTTTTTTTAACAAAATTTTAAAAGTAAAGAAAAAGCTAAGAGAAAAATAAATAATAAAATAAACGAAAAAACAAATTAAATTTAAAAAAATAAATAAAAATGTTTTAAAATTTAAATGTAATTGAAAAGTATTCTTCCTTTTAAAGAAATGGAATCTCAAAATGAAAAGAATATTAAATAAAAAAATAAATTAAAACAAAATATGTTTCTAGAAATTAAGTGAAATTAAAAATATATATTTTTTCTTTTTATTAAAGCAATAAATTATAAAAGTTAAAAGAAAATTAAATACATAAATATGTTTTAAAAAAATTTAAAAAAAAATCGCAACCATTGCGAATGTTTTAGCAGCGTGAGTAAAATGATAAACATATGTGACCTGGTCTACGGAAAGGGGGCTTAGGTGTCAAAAAATCAATTTTCACTTTTTGGTTGATTCGGATGGAAGATGAGATGCTTTTTCACGTGGTGAAAAGCAGAAAATCCTAACTTGCTTAGAAGTGTACTAAAAATGTAGAGAAAGAAGAGTAAAAACGAGTAAACGAAACGAGTTGCTTACTTTTAACAGCTTTTTCACAGAAAACTAGTTTTCGCACGTAAGCTCCCTTTTCGTAGACCAGGTCACATATATCTTTATTTAGAACAAGCTCTAGTGCTTTCTGTCCAAAGAGCTTTAAACCATGAAAGTTGGCAAGGAAGCTTTTTTTTTGTCAAACTACCTTTCCTACTGCCTTTCAACTTTTTCCTTTAAGACATGCTTGATAGATAACTGTTAAGTCATGTTAGATACTCAGTTGGCAACCAGATATTGGATCTATTCAAAAGATCTATATATGTGCATATGTACATTCTGTCTGCCAAAAGGATATCCAAATAGTGTGACCCTGTATAAAAGAGCCTACTGCTCCCCAGTACTTACAGCGCTGTGAGTTTACCCTTTCAGTTGCTCGAAGAAGTCTCAAAGAAAACCAACTGAGTCTGCAAAATGTTTCTGGCCCAACAAGGTTGAGTCCTCCTTCATTAGATCGTCAGTGACATCGATCACGCAGTGGTCTGCTACGCAAAACTTTATTGCTACGTTTTCGCGCTGCTAAGTGTTGAAGCTATAAAGGTGATTTTGAAACACTTCCAAGCTTACTTCTGATACCTCGATTTAAAAAATTTGTTGGTCATCTGCCATTTGCATTAGAAATTCTAATGCCGGGTTCGTAAAGTCGGCACCTATTCTGTCCTCTATCCTTGGCCAATCTTTGTATTTATGTACAAATTTGGGATCAAAGTGAGGAAATGCGTTTGACCAGCACGTTCAGTCTAAAATTTGAACCTGGAATTTCCTGCAAGGACAGATTTTTTTTTAGCATAGAGTCAGAAAACCCGTGTCATTCCTATCCTAGCATTTTAACCAAAAACCTGTATGTTAGTTGTTATTATGAAGACTACCGGCAGGTTTTTGCATTTGCAAGCCCTCTCTCCAGGTTGCTGCTGTTTGAACAAGATTGTGGAGTGAAATCCATTCGAAAATCGACTTTAGGACCTTGGTTAAACAAGTTCTCAAAGCAAACCTTTGCACTATACGAAAACGTTATTTTAGAGTTTTTCGTTTAGTTTTTGGACACCAGATAATCGAACGGCCAATTATCCGATATACATAGCTACTCTATTGACCTATGGGTTCACAATCCTAGTCCGACCAAAGAGTCTTCCACAGTCGCACATGGCTCCCTTCGGCTTCAAGCCTGACGGAAAACAAGCATTTTTCAAATCCCGTATTAAAGCTGATTCTAACACAAAACTAATTCCCTTACACATTTCTTACAGCTAGCGATCTTAAGCGATGCGTAGCCGGTGATAGCAAGTGCATTATAAAAAATATAAATACTGTGTTCGGCGAAAAAAATCAAGGAGACGAAAGTTTCGGTCTGAGCCAAACGGAACCATTCAAAATGGAAGACATAATTATTAAACAGGATCCGGCGAATCCGGTGGCAATTTATTTAGCATTAAAGAATCCCGTAGTATATGGCACTAAAAACATAAGAGCGAGGAAGGTTAAGTGAGTATGAAGTTTGTATGTGCATACCTACTTACATATGTATTTTTTATGCTGCAGGGGATTTGGCAAAACCCCAGATGGTCGCCATGAATTGCTTTTGCACGCGCCCTACATCTCAATGATATCCGATTATGAAATTGATGGCAAAGTGCTGATTTTGCCCATAAAAGGTCAAGGCAAGAGTAATATCACGTTGGGTAAGTTCACTTACAAAATTTATTGCTCATGGGTGTATGACTTTTCTTTCTATTTGTTTCTACCAATTTTTCAGTTGAACCACTAATGAAAATGATCATAGATGCCACCGCGCGCATCGAAGATGGTAAAACTTATTTGAATATAAAAGATTTACACGTAGAATGTAAGCCGAAACGATTGGCAATGCATTTCGAAAATCTTTTCAATGGCGATAAGGCGTTGGGGGAAAATCTAAACAGCTTTCTAAATGAAAATTGGAAAGAAATTTATAATGAAATGAAGAGACCTTGGTATGATGCAATTGGCAAGCAGATGAAAGAGGGTGCAACGAAAATATTCAACACCACACCCTACGATGAAATCTTTGAAATATTGTAGAGTTTACTACGCAAATTATTGTTATCTAGTATTTATATGCATGTAGTTATAAATTGTTTCACTTTGATAATAATGATGAGCCAGTGATTGATCTTTATACTGAGGCAATTAGAATTTTTATTGCTAACTATATATAATTGAACTTTTATTAAAAAATAGGTATGTATGTATAAACGTTTTCACGGAGAACGACTCGTATCTTGAGTAGCCCTGTTGGAAAATTGTCTGTTACAGATATCCCGTAAGCACAAAATATTTTGTCTATAATATTTCAATATTAGAAGTATTCACACTCAGTAGGGGATTTAGGAAGGGCCTAGTACAACATGAAACTAGATTTCTGACAGTTCCTAAACCGTCAATTTTTTTAGCCGTTATTTCCGTACTTCATGCTCTTATCTATTAACAGCTCTACTATTTTTCATGTGATTCTAAAAATCAAACATATTTTAAAAAGAGGATTTAGAGAATTTATAAATGAACGAAATAAGTTGTCCCTTTCAAGACTGCGTCATTTTTATCTTAAACATTGGCACTGTTATGAAGTCAAAATAACGGCCAAAAATATTCGATTTGTTGAGTAATTTTTCTTAGCCATAACTAAAATTTTGATTTAGCTTATTTTTTTGCTTGTTTAGCATCTTCCACTAAAGAATTCTGCATTAAATTTACATGCACGGAGAAAAGGTTTTTACTGAAAGTTGGATTCAAATACCATAAAAAATAAATTAGGTATTTTTTTTCTTTTTAAAATACAATTTAAAAATTACAATAAAAAATCGTTGTAAAAAACTAATAAATTAACCATTGCTCCTGTTTTAGCGCCGCGAGCAAAATTACAACTCATTCCTTTCACGGAGGATGAATTAATTTATTAAATGATTTTGAAGAAAAAATTTCCATGATTTGAACAAACGTTTTCTTATTTATTTTACAGCAAATTTCACGAAAGCCATTAAATAATTTTAATTTTTGAATCTTATATGAAAAATTACAGAAAAAATAAATAAATAATTTTCCATTTAAATTGCTCGTGAAACCGACTATCTTGTTTATTTTCGAATTATATTTTCTTAGATCTTCTTGATAATAAGAATTGGTTTTCTTAGTTCAAAAACAAGTTTAGTTTTTCTTGTTGTCAGTGTGAGACTTTAGCCCAAAATACAATAGCGCAGTGGCAGTTTTGCGAAAGCAGCTGTTTTTTAGAAAGTGTGCTGTCCAATGAAGCGACACACAATGCATATGTAAATGGCTAGCTGCCCATTTTAGCAGTAACAGCTGATTTTAAAAACTGTCACTGCCACTGGGCTATTGTAAGTAGTTTGGGCTTTTAACAAGTATTTCGTCCAGAAGTGGTTTGAATATAGTGATGGGCTCGTTGCAGTCCGTTAAGAAAAAATGTATCAGCTCGGAAGCATTCTCTGTGAGTGCGTTTGACGTCGAAAAACATTGCACCCTTTTTCGCCAATTCACGTCCGCCTTCCCGCACTACTTCTTAGTACAGATTATTCTTGTCTTATTATTTTAGAGCTCTTTACAACGATAAATATACTTTTTCTAATTTAATGTAAGGCAAAATTTTTCCATGAAGTCACGCATAGCCACGCATGCCGGCTATAACTTTCTCACCAGACATGTCGGCTTTATCCTTCCACTAATTGCAAAATAAATAAACATATGTATGTAGTTGTAAAAAGTACATTATAATTAAATCAGTATAATTAAATATATATACGTAATGATGTAAGTATATATACATATATACATATATGTACGTACATATGTATGTACGTATTTTAAAAATGTTTTTTTTTTCACTTCACAAAACCGGCCGCTGACGGATGCCATTTCCCATGTAACTTGATCGCATATACAGATGGAAACAGGTATATATGTAATTACATTAGGATGTACCACAATATATGTAGGTAAAATTTTTTTTAGTAATTCGATAAGCATAACTACTTAATGTTTTCCTTTTGGTCTAAATATATTACAAAGATAGTTCTATGATCCATTTGAACTCACGCGACATCTAAATCGATCCTAGTACAAAGAACCTCCCGTTGGTAAAACTGTCGATTCGAACGGCAACCACTCACTAAAACACCCATCTCCCTGTGCAATTTTTGTCCACGGAGCCCTCATGCAGTAGCAAAAAGACTATTTACTGTGACTTGCGTTCCCACCTGCATTAATACCAAAGTACTCCTGATAGGAAAAGACCAAGGGCTGCCGGGAAACTTTCACTCCAAAAATCCATCACACCCGGATGAGCTTATTGCACAGAATCGCAGAGTCAACCAAATAACCAGCGGACCATTATAAAGCCACCCACCGATACCGAAGTACAACTTCTCCGTCGTCTGGCCACTTCGTGAAAGTGAAACAATCTTAGATTTCTACATCGGATCGTATAAAAAAGGTTGCTAAGCGGAAACGATTGATGGAGAATGCTATATAAATGAAAACACTGAAGTGGTGGGTTCAGGACCCTTTGGTAAAAGTCGCAGTGCAAATAACGGAATAACCCAGTTTCAACCCAATCACGTGTAGCCTCTGGCGAGTTACAGGGGAGCGCACATCTTATTGCCTGTAACGATAAAGGATTCCTGGAGCGGCACAAGACAGCGATCGATAAAATAGCCCAACTCTAACCGAGAGCAGAACGGAAGTTAATCCTGAAGGTCTATAAATCCATCACTAAAGTTCTAATTAACTTAGCGGTAGTCGTTGAAAACCGAAAGGCCTTTCTTTATACCATTCAATTCACGGCTTTGTCATAACCACTTCGGGAATAGTTAAGGACTATTTCAAAATCACTTCGCGACTATTTTCGAACTACCCCGATATAGTCCAAATTGTCCTGAAGGGTTACTGAAAAAGTGAAAGAACTGTTCCAAATCTTCCTGAAATAGTCATGAACTATCCCGAAATAATCCAAAGCCAGGCCCGAAATTAACCCGAACTAGTCCCGAAATCGTACTGAAATAGTTAGTCGTAAACTAGTCCCAAGTTGGTCCTGAAATAGCTCCGAAATAGTCCTTATCAGGTCCCGAACTAGTCCCCAAAAGGTCTTGAAACAGTCCTGAACAGGCCCGAAACGGTCGAAAAAGACGTGAATTTGTCTTGAAATATTCCCGAAAGGTTCGCTTATCAGTTCCAAAATGGTCCTCATCTAGTCGCGAACTACTCAAAAAATGGTCCTGAATAGGTTGCGAAACGGTCCCGAAATAGACCGGAACAAATCGCGAAATGATTCAGAACTAGTCCCCAAATGATCCTGAAATAGGAATTACAGATTTTCTGTTGGGTTGCGCAAGAAGCTGTTACAAATTTCCAGCAGGGTTAAATATTACCCATCTCGAGAGTGAAGTTGTTTATATACACTTCAAAAAAAAACCAACAGTAGTCGATTTTAGCTGTTTTCATGGCATTTCAAAACGCAAGTTTTTATGTCACCAAAATCCTTTCCAGGTAAATTTTCAAATCGGTTTAGGTAATTACTAATTTTTATTTTGCCAACCACCCTTTTTCATTATCTGGATCACCTTAATACTCATAGAAACATACATGTTTGTTTACATAGCAAATATCTTATTTAATTACTTTCGTAAGCTTACGACTAAAAAATATAAAAAGGTAATGTATCATAAACACCAGCAAAAAATTATTGCGGATACATAGTTGATATTTACTTACATACATATATACACGCCGTATCATAACTATAAGCGCACCACATGCCGCATGCCATGAGGTCCCGAGTTGCTTAACTGACTTTTCAAAAAAAGTTAAGGTGTAGCTTAAAATACATTACTAGAATGGAAACGGTCCGTGGCACGAGCTTTTAGTATTCTTTTACTATTTATAATATGTAGCTTCACGTAGGCAAGAGAACTTTTTAGTAAAAGACAGAGCTGGGTCGTAATGATTCCTTTAGGAATTAAATTACTCCCAATTACAGATTACAAGGAATTGTAATTAGGAATCAATTCCTTCAGTTCACAGCAAAGGAATCGATTACTTTTTCAATTCCCTGAAGTAATTTCAAATGTAATTGGTTTTTTCTTTAATTCCATTACAAGGAATTTCATATTGTAATTGAAATCAATTACGTGCTAGTAATGTAATTTTTTTTTTCAATTCCTTTGAAAGGAATTGAAAATGTAATTGATTTTTTTTTCAATTCCATTACCTGGAATTGCAAGAGTACTTTAGTTTTTCAATTCCTCAAAGGAATTGTAAAAGTAATCGAGAAACTGAAAGTTCATTCACGAATGTACAATACGGAATTTTTGTTGTGGTCAAAGATTAAAATCGAAAGCACACATTGGACATCTTCTATGTATGTATATCTTCTATATCTATATATATAAAAATGTTGTGTTCGTATGTCACGGTCGTCAAAACTCGAGAACGGCTGAACCGATTTGAATATTTTTTTTTGTTTTATACAGAACCAATGATATCGCAAAAAATTTGAGGGTTGCCACATATTTGAAAATTTTTAAACCCAATTATATTGATAAAATAAATGAATTATTACAGTATGGGTATCAAATTAAAGAGGTTTAAGAAAGATGACTGATCGAAATATTTTTGGGGAGGATTGCCACCTAATTTAAAATTTTAACTCAGTTAAGTTGATTAAGTAAATGAAATATTGCAATGTGGGTATAAAATTAAAGAGTTTTAAGAAGGCTTACAGCCGAAAATATGTATGATTAAGGTTGCCACCTGTTTCAAAGTTTAACTAAATTACACTGATAAAATAAATTAAATATTACAATATTGGTATCAAATTAAAGACGGTTAAGAAAGATAACTGCTGGAAATATTTTTGAGGAGTGTTGCCACCTATTTAAAATTTTAACTCAGTCAAATTGATAAAATAAATGAAATATTGCAATGTGGGTATTAAACTTTAAAGTTTTACGAAAGCTTACAGCCGAAAATATTTTTGAGGAGGGTTGTTACCTGTTTGAAAATTTAACTAAATTTAATTGATAAAATAAATGACTTATTACAATACAGGAATCAAATTAAAGAGGTTTAAAAAACATGACTGCTGGAAATATTTTTGAGGAGGATTGCCACCTAGTTGAAAATTTTAGTTCAGTTAGATTGATAAATAAATGAAATATTGCAATATGGGTATCAAACTTTACTTTTTTAAGAAGGCTTACAATCGAAAATATGTTTGAGGAGGGTTACCACCTGTTTGAAAATCTGACTCAATTTAATTGATAAAATAAACGATATATTACAATATACATAAGTATAAAATTAAAGAGGTTTAAGAAAGATGACTGTAGGAAACATTTTTGAGGAGGGTTGTCATCTGTTTGAAAATTTAACTTAAGTTAATTGATAAAAGAAAACTTATTATATCGGTATCAATTTAAAGAGGTTTAAGAAATATGACTGTTGGAGACATTCTTGAAGAGCGTTTCAACCTATTTAAAAGTTTAACTCTGTTAAATTGATAAAATAAATGCAATATTGCAATGTGGGTATCAAATTAAATAAGTTTCAGAAAGATAATCGTTGGTAATATTTTTGAGGAGGGTCAACGGTGTATTCGCCTTTCTAAATGCTTTTTCTAGCAGCGGCAATTCCTTCAATTTCTTTAAGTCGTTAAAGAAAGGATCGGCAAGGTACAAGTTTACCTCTCGGTCAATGGATAAAACATCCGTAGTTTGCTCGGAAAAAGATACAATATACTGAAATAAGAAGCATATATACATAATTTATTTTTTGCTACCAAAACTATTTTGTTCGTCGCCAAAGTCGTAGAAAGAGCCTATTCTTGACAGAATCAGGTCCTCGGCAGCATCACAGTCAACTACATGGTTGTCTGCAACGTAGTCAATTACAAGTTTTTTAACTTCATCTACAGATTTCCTAGTCGAGCTTTGCGAACAGAAAAAAACGGCTTTCAAAATATATATTAGTATAGACTAGCCAATATCTGCTTGCTTTGCGGCTTAAAACACTATTAACGATGAAAATCGATGGATATATAAACAAGTTTGCAAGGGTTAAGTGAAACTGCAATAATTTTTTGTATGAAATACTAGCAGGAAATAATGTTACTCATACGCCATATCGTACATGACCGTTTGATCATGTTTAAGTTTGAATTTTTTTCATTCGCAATGCAAACTTAAAATGAAAATAACTTGACTAAATGACCTTATCTAAAAAAAACGGTGTACAGGTCTGTAACATACTACCCAAAATTAATTTTGCGTGTCTCGGCGTTTTTTGTGTAATTTTAGCGTCATTACAGTGTTATCATCAAAATTTAGCCATAGCAATGCAATTTGTTTATAAAACTCTTATGTGGTAGGATCTCCAGTCTGACAGGGTTCGTAATTCAAGCGGAGTCTATCCTCATTTGTAACGCAGGATACCAGTAAGAGTACTTCAAAGGCTCCAGAAGGCACGCCATTTTGGGTGGAATTAAGGGTACCATAATATACACAATTAAGTCAGTGCATTTTTATAGATACGCAGGGATTAGTCCAAGAGAACAGCAGTGCCCAAGGTAGCAACAGTCCGGGCGGGTTATGCGTGCTTCGACATTTACGGGTCTCATCTGCCGCGAAGCGCGTTCGCGGTATGATCTGGAAAATTTATCCGTTACTGACTGAACAGATACAGTTTAAGTTATTCAGTTTTCTTAAAGTTCAATTAGTAAAACTACTTAGGTATAAGTTATTTATTCAAGGCAGTTAGCAACCAAGAAATTTATCAAAGCTATTGCAATTCAACAGTAAAAAAAATTTTTTTTTTTAGAAATTTTTCAATTACTTTTTAAATTACTTTGAGGAATGGAATTCAAAAAAAATCAATTACACTTTCAATTCCTTTCAAAGGAATTGGAAAAAAAAAATTACATTTTCAATTCCTTTCAAAGGAATTGAAAAAAAAAATTACATTACTAGCACGTAATTTATTCCAATTACAATATGAAATTCCTTGTAATGGAATTAAAGAAAAAAACAATTCCATTTGAAATTACTTCAAGTAATTGAAAAAGTAATCGATTCCTTTGCTGTAAACTGGAGGAATTGATTCCTAATTACAATTACTGAGGAATGTAATTGTAATTGTAATGTAATTGCATTTACCCAGCTCTGGTAAAAGACAGCATTTATTTTTTATAGATTCCTTTTTTATTCATATTACAAAAAAAAAAAATATTTTGATAGGCTCCTCTGGCCCTCATGGCCTCATATTAACAAATTCAACAATACATATTTTAGTATTTAATTCTGGTTATTTTTTTATATAATTTTAAATTTTTTTATTATTATTATTTATTGAATCTACCTTTCTTTAGAGCATAACTGCAACTTTGCGAATTTTAATATATCCACTTAACTTACTTCCTATAGTTTGGATGTCTATTTTCTTAACTGGCCCAAAGAGTATTACAACTGCGCTGGCAAGTCATTCCTACGTAATCTTGAATGCCGTGCTAATTGAACTCAGTGCACTAAAAGCTTTAACGCATATATCGCCTTCCGCTAAAACCAAGACCTACCAAGAATGAGATCTGTGGTTTTGTAAGTGTAAGGACTACCCTCTACCGCCCACTGTCCACCCTCGACCCGAAAGATCTTGCAATACGCATGTCCTGCTTTTCGCCCAGCGCTAGCTGAACTGACATTAGGGTCATCTATCCAAGAGGGTACCACAGGCGATCAATGGCACTCCCAGCCGCTCCTTATTCGGTGATAACGTTTCGAGGGTAGCTTTCCTAGTAATTCGTCAGCCACATACTTCTCCGTAATGTCGTTCTGACCAGGAACCCTAATGAGCCCAATACAGAAGTACTCCGCCGCGACTGAAAGAGACTTAATTAGAGCCAGCGCCAGGGTTGCCACTTTGGTAAATTGTTACCAAATTGGTAGAAAAAATTTGGGTTGGTAATAAGGAAAGTTTTGTTTCCTTTTGGTAGATTTTTGTTAAAGTATTTTGTTTGAAAAACAAATAAAACTTTTCGTTCTCGCTTTATTTTTCGTAGTTATTTTTATGTTATAATTTTCTTCCCACAAGTGTAGCCTACACATTGCTTGTAATACTAAAATTCAATTTTGGCGATGGCCAGATTAATCAAATGAATAGCGTTCATCGAATAATTTTTTTTCAGAAAGCGGTTAAATCGAGTCGAGTTTTTTGGTCTGATTAATCGAATCATTAATCGATTCATCACGAAAATAATTAAATTATAACAAATTCAAACATGGCCACTCAACATTTCCTCCATATCAGAATTCGTATTACATCTCGCTTCAAAGTTATACCAAAATGGGAACTCAGCTTATGAATAAAACAACTCTGCTAGTTTCTGAAGTCACTTTACTGATTTCAAAGCAAACAGATCACTATCTATGCACATAAATTTGGAAAATTAAACGCGTGCTCAAAATGGCTCTTGTAAGCTTTGCTAAAGCAGTTTGATCGGGGCTTTGGGATAGTGATGTGCTGAGCCAATACTTTTAAGTATTGATCGATATTCGGTACCGATTTAAAAAGTATTCAATTCTCTGGATACTCGGTATCGAAACATTTAGGTTTCGAATAAAAACCCACATAGGCCAAATATATGGAAAAACGATTCAGGGGAGACTCGCCTATCAAAACCCGAATGTAGAAGCCAATAGAGCATTTAATACTGATTCAAATGAAAAATATATATATGTCGGATCGAGGCCATTATGCAGAGAAACTCTTACTTGTTTGAAGCATTTTTGTTCCAGCTGAATCCGACGATATCATTTTTATAGGCCTGGGGCAGATTCTGTAAACAATTAGCGACAATTTTAGAATCGGTATAGGTTTTGTTGCGTATGATATGACATATTTTTGCGTCAAGAAGTGCGATATCGATCCAAAAATTGTCGCTAACTGGTTACAGAATCTCCCCCTGAAAGGCTTCTTCATCCGTCAAAGCATTTTTCTTGAACCTTGGATCGACTAAGGTTAAAGGTATGCGACAGAATCGCCTAGGTGTGTGGATGCCTTAAAACTTATAAAGTAATATTTCTCTGTTTTACGATAATTTCAAGTGTTTTGGCCGATATCATACAAATTAGTAATAAAAGTTTTTTCTAAACTTGAAATGCATATAATGGCGAAGGCTTAATGTAAAGAATCGGTATCGACAATTCAGCACATCACTACTTTGGGACAATTGAACACTCATATTTAGTAATGGCGTCAGCTATACTGAACCCACGATTTAAAATAATATAAATAAAAATAAAATACATTTTGCAGATCCTACAGCTCTTGCTTCAACAATGCGGTTTTTGGGAAATGAAATGGCGGACGAAGATGAAAGTGGAAGATAAACATCAAAGGAATCTTTGGAAGATGATGGTGAATAATGAATAGACCCTTCATAAATCGTTAATAGATTGGCGCTTACACAAATGTTAGTATTTGGCCGAGCTTCTCCTCCGACTTGTGGCGTGCGCCTTGATGTTGTCACACAAAGCGGAGGGACCTACAGTTTTACGCCGACTCCGAACAGCATAAATCATTAGTTCATAACAAAAGGCGAAAGCGGAATGGTGATATATTCCCTCAAAAGAACCCAAAGTTGTTATTCGAATTTCCAAGTCTTAGACTTGAAACGAAACACTGTTGAAGCTTGGGAAGAAATGAAGGCTGTTTATGCAAAACTTTACCCTTTACTTAACTTAAAAAATAAAAATAATCGAAAAAAATTGATCAATCGATTAATATTGTGTAAGTAATTGCCTTGCAATTAATCATTTGGTACAGCAATCGAGTCATAAATTATTTTAACATCCATAGTTTCTGTATTTGCCTACAATAGCTCCAGTTGAAGTTTTTCAAATGATGAAGTTTCGTTGTTGCCTTTAGTTTCATCATTTTCGCTGTTGGTTGAAGGAAACCGAGAAGATACCATTACTATGATCTCAAAAATCATGTCATTAGTTAAACAAAAAGTTCCTTAATACAAAATTTTAATTTTAATTGAAATAACTCGATAAATAGAACAAATGTTTAGTTTTTATTCAAATAACAAAACGAAAAGTTATTGGTAGATATTTTCCAGATTCGGTAGAATTTTTTCAAGTGGATAGTAAATTTTTTTTTTCGTCAGGGACAATCCAGCCCAGCGCACTTATGGCCCTGATATTCGCATGGCTATAAGAATAAATGCTCAGCTTTCTAACAGTCATCGCACTCCGAGCAGCGAACCCCTTCATCATTAGTACCAGCCATTGCTGCCTGAAATACACTACATACAGCATTTCAGAAGCCTAAATTTAGTTTTGATGGAAAGCGCTCACCAGAAGACTCCTCTGCCAACACTGCGGTGCAGTTTCAATACATCCGTGAAAAAGTTCACTGCTCCCCTCTTCGGAACTTCCAACCCATCCAATCCTACCTTGCGCAAAAGTGGGCAGTGGATCAAAGGATCCATTGGGTGGTGCCGTAATCAATGCGATCAGGAAAGAAATCGAATTCCTCCAGAACTCCAGAATGTCCAGACCTCACAATTGGGTGCAAGGCGGTTTCTGCCGACCTTCCATAGGCCATCTCGAGAAATTCGGTAACTTGTTTAAATTTTTGCTCGCTAACCTTAATTCGCCAGTTTGCTAGCCATTTGGCCACAACTTCCATATGATTACCTAGGAACGCAGTTGCTTGCAGGGGATACTTGTAGTGGCTTTTTACCGCGTTGTCATCGGCAAATGTGCACATAGTCAGGCGGTCGTTTGTGGGAAATATCCGGGGTGTATAATACATACAGCGTAGGGCTAAAAGCACTACCTTGTGGTACTCCCATGAACGAACGAATAAAGATCACCCAGCATAGCGTGCGAGAAAAAAGTTATTTTTTTGCAGTGACGTCATTTTTTCGCCGCCATGGGAATGAAACGGAATGAAACCTGTGTGTGAATGAAAGAACCGATTAAAAATTACGTCATCAACTATTATTTTTTTTCTCAAATGCTATTACAAATACACGGTTGCCGTGCTGGGTGATCTTGTTAGTTGGATCATGGTGGTACTCCAGCTATAATTGCATGGGCTTCAGAGATGGTGGTGCTATATCAAAATGCAAGCTTTCGATCAAACAGATAGGAATTTAGCAGTGTATGGATGCTTTTTCATGTATATTTAAGACTCGATAAAATACCTGTTCGACGTCCAGGTGCAGCGCAATATTCCCTCTTTTCAAACACTGATCGAATTTCGGACGTGATGTTATTTACCTGTTCGATGATTCCATGTTTTGCACTGAGGTGGTATTATGCTATGGGCTTGCAGATGTGGGTAAATGCGCTGATAAGAAATCTTTCGAATAATTTTCACATGCACGGAGGCAGACTGAAAGGCCTGTTTATAGTAGTATGGCTGCGTTTTGTTCTTGCCGGGCTTTGATATCAATACAATAGTTTACTTTACCCTTGTCGAGGAAATAACAATGTTTTTTGATTGCATTAACTTGCATACAGAGCCAAATTAAAGCCCAACTTTTTAGCTCAATAATCATTTTTGGATGTTGATTGGTTTAAGTTGCGTCTTAATTCCTTTTGAAATTTCTTCAGATTCAAGTTTCAGCGGTTCATATTGCGACACCTGGCGTACCGGTGGTAGTGTAGTTAAAGTCATTATCTGCCGCGTTTGGCCTGAAAACATTTTGTAGATGGGCAGCATAGGTGTTTGCTTTTTCTGCGCCACTCTAAACCCCTTTCTGTCTCCATTGGCGCACATAGATTTTGGTTTGCTTTCATGATTCAATCATAGGTTTGTTCCACAAGCTGCTCGTAGTCACTTCGAGTTACACATACGCCTTCTACAAGTAAGTTTTAGAGTAATATACACTAACAGTTTGAACCATGATAAAAACATTACAAGGTAAATTCATTCTCTCAATTCGTCGGCCATGATTTTGTTCTGACGTTTGCCAACATTTTAAAATCATATAAAATTGAAAATAAAAAAATTAAATTGTTCACAATTGTTGTTGTTTGAGATTGAAAATGAGAATGTGTGTGTGAGTTTGAGTTTTGATTTTAAAATTATATTGTTGGCAAACGTCAGACTGCCTCTCAATGGTTTTACCTTGTTATGTTTTTATCATGGTTTGAACTTCGCTCGAGTTTTTCTACAAGCAGCTTGTGGAACAAACCTAATGCAAGGACGGATAAATATTGACATTTGTATCAATCGACTGCCGTGTAAGGTTGCATTTGAGAAGGAAAGATAAGCGGGTAACAATTTTATCTCCTTTTGAGAAAAGGTAGTAGGAAAATTAGTCTGGCAGTGCTGAAATACGTTTTTATATACAAATTGAATTCCACTGATACAATAGACAGTGAACTAACTTTTTTATGGTATATTAAGCATGCTGTATAGATATTAAAAATGAAGTAGATGAAGAATGCGAGAATTTTAGTCACATAAAAATCTGGCCAAAGAAAAATCTTATCGACAAATATTCCCAAATAATCAAAATAAACCATGGTTTCATTAAAATTGCAGTATATAGTAAACAAAGTTAATTGAATTCAATGAAATCCTTTATTCGAATGGACTATATAAAGAAATATACAAATAGTAAAGATGCAACTGATATAATGTATATAAATTAATTCTTTAAAAGTTATATTTGTGGTATTTAAAAATTACATGTTCAATGTCTTAAATTTAATGACATTTGGTTTTTTTTAAATGTAAATTTTTGGTAATGTTTTCTACTATTTTCTCCAATCAGTCTTGTTAATCATTATATTGGTTCCATTTAAAAGTTAAATCTTCAGTATTGTAATTTAATTATGTTTGGTTTTTTACCTGAACCAGCGAATGTGAACGGACACACAAAGTGATCCTGACCTGGACCAGAAAAAAAAAAATTTTAATATTACAATTTCACTTTTTTGGGGTAGTATACTTGCTTGTAAGTATGCAACGGACCACATAAATCGCTACAGCTGTAGATCCGAGTGGACTGCACCAGCCAAACGTGGACGGGCACAGAGATCCTAGCACGCAAAACTTACTTGCAACGGCTGCACTTGCTGTATAACGCTACTTTTTGAATAACTCCGATACTTTGCAAAGAAATATGTAAATTATTGTCTTAAATCAAAATATTTCCGTTAATGTTGATTTTTTTGGCATATTTAGTTGAATTTGGGCAATAAGGAAATCAGTTTCCACGAAACAATCAATAAAAATATAGGCAGTGTTGCCTGTTGAACTTTTCATATGAAAACAATATTTCTTCTTGTATTTTAGTAGTACTTGCGCTTATAATTATGACACGGGGTGTATATATGTTCATATGTAAGTAAGTACATATAACTGCTACAAACGCGTAGATAATTGCTTGTCTCATATAAAAACAAAGCGAAATGTTATTGATTTCCTTAGTTCAATTTTAATCGTTAATGCCTATCCATATCAAAGCGGATAGCGTTGATCTATTTACTAATACCGGAATCAAATCAAGAAAGTGTCAGGACAAAATACATATATAACTTTAAAACAGCAAAACTAATTCAGCAAGCTACATATAGTAAAACTGTAAAATGTATATTCGCTACGCGCTTTTGCCTTTGCTTATTTGTTCCGTTTGGCGAATTAGCAATGCGGATTTTCGTAAGTTGTCAAACCGAGTGGAATTTTAAGTGAAAAGTTATAAAAGTTATAAAAAAAAAATTTTATTTGAAATGAATATGTATGTATTTTGTGTTACATGCAATAACGACACAACCCAAAATTCAAAAGAAAAAAATCCTAACTACTGCTAAGTGTATGATGTCTCCAATCCTTATCTAATCCATGTCGAATCTTTACTGAAGTGAAGAATTACTTAAGTAAGCGTTAAGGACTAATTGCGTAAGTAATACGGATTAGACAAGGTTTAGGATATGTGGCACTTAACAGTAGTAAGGACTTGTGTTGAATTTTTAGTTTTGAAGGACCAACGATATATAAGTTGTATTTAAATTAAATCAGCCTTGAGTTTCAGCTGCAAAATAATTCGCCGGCATTTTTTCCATCCGCCCGCACGGTATACATAGAAAGGAAAATTTAAAATAACACTCATGATAAATAAGGCTGAATATCCAGAAATCCGTTTGGATTGTGTTGTGCTTTTGTCCATTGATATTAACATTGCACAATATGGCGGTTTATCTAATATACTATATATAAATAACTGCTTTTGGTAAAATTACGTTAAGTTTATAATCATTAACTCCGTGAACCAAAAAGCTTGAGAAGAATCCGAAAAACAGTTATGGAGACTTTGTGTTAAAATCACATCAATCATTTACTGGACGAAATTGGAAAATTTTAATAACTCTATTTACATAAATAGGGGAAATCTATGTAGATTGTTTGAGATAAAACATCCGGTATGGGTTTAATACAAGTTTAGGGTGTAATTTTTACCCAAATTCGCCATAACGATTTTTTTCTGATTCTTCTCAAGCTCTTTGGCACATGGAGTCAAAGGTTATTAACTTTACGTAATTTTGCCAAAAGCATTGTAAGGACACAACGTTCCGCTTTTCAACGAACATAACCTTATCAAATTCCGTTGAAAATTGTCCAACTTATGACTGGTATTTGGAACTAAATCCCGATTTTCAGTTTTCTAATCATAGCTTAAGATTTTGGTGGCGTATTTAAAATTCTATTTAAAGTTCTGTTCTACCACCTCTACTAGATATAACATGAAAAGTATGTGGAACCATTTTTTTGCAGCACCGTGTTATTGAATTGTAAATTCGGGCATTGAGTAACGTACTTTGCTATTGAATTGCCGCCAGGAAATCGAAGTTCAACGAAACTAAAAGTTCCCAAACTATGTAGGGATTCATATAAAAAAATGGCAACGTATGGAAAGCGACCAAAATATGGCCACACTAGGAGAAATAAAATGGCACTGGCTTACTGGAAACGAGGTTGACTGCACTGTCACCATTGCGCTGGCTCACAAATTTATTACGATAATATACATAAGTATTCCGATCAGAGAGAAATCGGAACTAGGCATACCATGGACTGATACTGATATCAATAGGTATCAAATGAAATAGCTTGACCATTAGAACATAGGGTTTAAATGAGTGTAACCAGAAAAAACAGAAATTGGAATGTCGTAACTTCGATCCAGGGATGTTAACTCTATTAAAGCTAATTCCCCCAATGTCCTCAAAACATTCCCCTATTTCCAATGGTATTCGCTCAAGCTAACTTTTAATATTTAAGGCACTTCATTCTCATTTTTACTAAAAAAAAAACAACAACAAATATCATTAATTATAATGAAGTAATAAGGACAGCCTTTTTAATAATATATAAAACTGACACTTCTGAGTATAGTTCATAAAGCATATCTATCTATGAATGTACTAACCTATATCGGGCATAGATGAAATCTTTATAATTGTCTACAAGTCGCACGGAGATCAAAAGAGGTTTTATTTTAGTTTTGTTGTAAGTAAAATTGCTTCCAATGTATCTATGCCAAGCCCATTTCTGATTGCAGTGGTTTTTAATTAATTTCAGAAAAATTGTCTATGTATGTGTATGTAAATTGCTAAATACTCACTCTGATTAGACTGCTCAAAACTTTGCCAGAGGTCAGCTTGGCGGAGTGAAAAATCATAGTGTCAAATATGAACGTCAAATGAAAAGAGTCGTTTTGCACGGTTGCAATTTCTTTACTATCCTCACAGTTATTACAAGTTATATTGTTCTAATAAAAATCATTTGTATATTTCCCGATACCCCAGTGAAATTCATTTTCCACAAAAATCGGGGAAATCTCCCCTTCTTGGCATCACTGCGCCGATCACATGTCAAGCCTTATTGAAGTTGGAGGTCGACCAGTATCTAGTATCCGTACGGTAGCCACTAGAATAGACGCATCTCTCGGGGTATGCTTTTCCACATAGCATTTAGGCGAGGGACCAGCTGGCATAAGTCCAGTCACTTAGCCAGAGGTAAGAGCCATAGGATTTTACCAGTCGCTACGAGCTCGCTGGGTGTAGACATGTTTTTGGTTATAGGCAAAAGTCAGGAGGACCACACGGAAACCAGCAATCTGATGCACAAATCATTTCGATTTTATCGACAACTACATAAATACCATAGGAGGCCGCTGTGGTGTAGTGGTAAGCAATGCGCACTTCCACGCCGCAGCGCCTGGGTTCAAGCCCGGGCCAAAGCAACATCGCAAAAAAATTTTGAAAAAAGGTTTTTTCTTAACAGTTGCAGCGGTCGCGCCTCGGCAGGCAATGGCAATCCTCCGAGTGTATTTTTGCCGTAACTTCTTTTTCTTGCTTCTCATAAAAATACAATCGCCGTTCGGAGTCGGCGTAAAACTGTAGGTCTCTCCACTTTGTGTGAAAATATCAAGGCGCACACCACAAATCGGAGGAGAAGCTCAGCCAAACACTAACATATGTGTAACCGCCAATCTATTATTATTACATAAATACCTATTTCATAAGCGCGTTTAGTCCTCCATACTAATTTTAATCATAGATAAATAAATAAATATATACACTTCAAAGAAACACTGCTACTCATAAACTACTAAAAAATAATACTCACTCTTTCATTTTATTATTTACAGCCGACGATCCGAAGCCATGTAAATTTGGAGATGACGAATGTTTACTGAAAGCTGTAAATTTTTATTTGGGTGACAAAAATCAAGGTATAAAAGATCATAAAGAATTATAAAATTTAAAACTTCGAAGAACTCGAAACTTCAACTAAACGGCCAAAACTTGGATGAAATATTTGGCGAGTTTCGAACTTTTCAGTTAGTAATTCATGTTTAAGGAAACTTGAAAATATCAATATCAAGATTTTCGAGGTTTTCAAAGGTTTTTCAGTGTATACTTAATAATCTACGTATGTACATTAGGGTGGCTCAAAACGAAAAATAACAAATTTTAGGAATTTTCTTGCTGCCACCCCGCAGAATTATAGAAAAAAAAATGAAAATTATAGAAAAAAAAAATGAAGAAATGAAAAAAATGAAAGCCGTACCTTTTTGTAATTTGTTAACATTTAATTGTGCCGCCGAGGATTTGAAATTTTACATGGAGAAAATAAATTTTTTCAGAGATTATTCTTACTGTTACTTTTTAATGACTATTTACTAGGTTTTACTTTTGGAGTTTTATTGGTTGCTCTGAAAATAACCGTTACTTCGTGAGTTTTATATTTTGCTGAAAAATAAAAGTTATTTCGTTTTTTATGTTTTCCCTAGTAAATAAAATTTATTTTTAAAATTTCCCTTTTTGCTTAGAAAATAAAACTTAATTTTTGCCTTTTTATTTTTTGCGTCGAAAGCAAAAGTAGTTTCTGGTGTTTTCCTTAGGGGGCGGTAGTGAACTGAAAATAGTCAAATAAATATCATGAAAACTAAATATGTGACAATATTGAGGTTAAGGACTAATACTAAGATTAAGACAAAACTTAAGGTAAATCCAAAGACAAAGACGATTACGATTACGACAGCGTAGCCGTAAACGACAACGAACACGAAGAGGGTTACATAGACGAACACGAAGGAGAACATGCAGACGAAGGATATCACGAAGACGAACACGAAGGCGGAAACGAAGACGTATATGAAGACAAAACGAACACGGAGACGAAGGTAAAGACAAATAAAAAGACGATGACGAACACGAAGACGAAGGCGAATACGAATATGGCAACGAAAGCGTAAGACGTACAATACGAAAACGAATACGAAGAGGAATACGATGACCAAGACTAAAAGGAAGAATGAGACGGAAACGAAGATGACGATTTAAAAGCTAAATATGAACACGAACGTACACGGAGGCGTATGCGACGACGAATACGAACACGTAGACCAATACGAATGGCGACTGTTATTACAATTACAATCACGATTACCATCATCATTATCATTTACTTTTGCATTACCAATAACATTACCAAACATATTACCATTACCAAAAAGTTTACCATTACCATTTCCATTGTCATAACCTTTACCGTTGTCGTTACTTATATCAATACCATTACCAATACGGGAGTGCAATGGGGTATAGTCATTGCGCTGGGTATGCAGTTATAGTTGCATGGCTATACTCAATCCCGACTCTTGCGTCCTCGTTCGCGCACTCTGGGCAACGTGAGCAACCCATGTGCGAGATGCGGTAACCAATCCGAGTGGAGCCTTGGGTCACGGCAGAAAGAGAGGGAGCTTCGGTGGGGCCACTCTGACTTATTCGGTTTAAGGGCTCACTGAAGTCTGCAGCGTCTGTTCACCAGTAGGTGCGGCTGCAAGCGGGTGTCTGCTTGGAGCAAGCGGCTCGCTATATAAACGTGTATTTGGTTGCGAAACCACCCCCGTCCCAGCAATGGGTTGTGCGCTGGGCTTGGGACCCGCCACGTAAAAACCACTTCCAGTGAAGAAGCCAGGCAAAGCCTCGGATGATACCCCCCCTTATGATGACGACCACGGCAAACGTTTAAAGGACTACGATTTGAGGGCATGCACCTGGAATATCCGGACCCTTAATGGGGAAGGTGCCTCTGCCCGGCTGGTGGATGTCCTCGTAAGGACAAAAGCTGACATCATCGCCATCCGAGAAATGCGTTGGACGGGGCAAGGCAAACAATGTCTGGGGCCTTGCGACGTCTACTACAGCTGCCATGTAAAGGAGCGCAAATTCGGAGTTGGATTTGTGGTGGGAGAGAGACTCCGTCGCCGAGTACTGTCGTTCACCCCGGTGGACGAGCGTCTAGCCACAATCCGCATCAAAGCGAGATTCTTCAACATCTCGCTCATCTGCGCCCATGCCCCGACGGAAGAGAAGGATGAGGCATCCAAGGATCTCTTCTATGAGCGCTTGGAGCGCACGTACGAGCGCTGCCCCCGTGATGATATCAAAATTGTGCTTGGCGACTTCAATCCCAGTGTGGGCAAAGAAGGGATCTCTGGAACCACCGTCGGAAAATTCAGCCTCCACGACGAAACGTCCGACAACGGATTGAGGCTGATCGACTTCACCGGGGCCCGAAACATGGTAGAATGCAGTACTAGGTTCAAGCATAAAAAGATCCATCAAGCTACCTGGCTGTCTCCGGATCGAAAAAACGAGAAACCAAATCGATCATGTTGTGATAGACGGAAGGCACGCTTCCAGTGTTTTAGACGTACGCACACTCCGAGGCCCAAACATCGACTCGGACCACTATCTTGTTGCCGCCAAGATACGCACCCGCCTCTGTGCAGCAAAAAATCTGCGCCCAAATATGCAAGGAAAGCTTAACGTCGAAAAGCTGCAATCACAACAGACAGCCAGCGCTTTCGCTACTCGACTCTCACACCTGCTCTCAGAGAGCACTCTTCAACAAACCGACATATGCGAGCAGTGGAACCACATTTCCCGCTCATTAAGTACCGCCGTCGAAGAAGTAGTCGGATTTCAGCGAGCCCGTTAGAACAACTGGTACGATGAGGAGTGTCAGGAAGCTGCAGAGAAAAAAGATGCCGCCTACAGGGCCACGCTGCGATCGGGCGCAACGCGCGCTATGTGGGACCGCTATAGGGATCTGAAGAGGGAAGCGAGACGTATTTGCCGCAACAAGAAGAGAGAGGCAGAAATACGTGAGTGCGAAAAGCTTGAAATGCTGGCCGACAGGAGGAATGCCTGAAAATTTTACCAGAGAGTTAGGCGACTTACGGAAGGTTTAAAGACCGGGGCGCACTCGTGTAAGAATAATAATGGCGACCTAGTAACTGATGTCCAGAGCGTACTTAAATTATGGAGGGAACACTTCTCCGCCCTACTAAATGGTAGCAGCACGGAAAGGTGTGGAAAGGAGAACCCGAGCCCGCAGTCGATGATGACGGAGTCGACGTTCCACCGCCTGACTATGACGAGGTACGTATAGCAATAACGCGGCTGAAAAACAACAAAGCCGCTGGAGCTGACAGCCTGCCAGCTGAGCTATTCAAGTACGGCGGCGAGGAGTTGATAAGGTGCATGCATCAACTCTTGTGCAGAATATGGTCAGATGAACGCATGCCCGACGACTGGAATTTAAGTGTGCTCTGCCCAATCCACAAGAAAGGTGACCCCGCCATTCGCGCCAACTACCGCGTAATCAGCCTTCTAAGCATAGGTTACAAGGTCTTATCGAGCGTATTGTATGAAAGACTAAAGCCCACCGTCAATGAAGTGATTGGGCCTTATCAGTGTGGCTTTAGACCTGGCAAATCCACCATAGACCAGGTATTCACAATACGCCAAATCTTGGAAAAGACCCGCGAGAAAAGGATCGACACTCACCACCTATATTTCTGCCTTTTCCAAGTTGGATAGGGAAGCAAAGCGCATGGGTCTGGTGGTAAACGAGGACAAGACGAAGTATCTCCTGTCATCAAACAAACAGTCAGCACATTCGCGCCTTGGCACCCACGTCACTGTTGACAGTTACAATTTCGAGAAAGTAGAGAATTTCGTTTACTTGGGAACCAGCATTAACACCGATAATAATGTCAGCATTGAAATCCAACGTAGAATCACTCTTGCCAACAAGTGCTACTTTGGACTGAGTAGGCAATTCAGGAGTAAAGTCCTCTCTCGACGTACGAAAACCACGCTCTATAAGTCACTCATCATGCCCGTGCTGGTATATGGCGCAGAAGCATGGACAATGACAACATCCGATGAGGCGGCTCTTGGGGTGTTTGAGAGAAAGATTTTGCGGAAGATTTACGGTCCTTTACGCGTTGGCGACGGCGAGTACCGCAGACGATGGAACGATGAGCTGTATGAGCTTTACAACGATATGGACATAGTGCAGCGAATTAAAATACAGCGGCTCCGCTGGCTTGGTCATGTCGTTCGAATGGACACCGACGCTCCACCTCTGAAAGTATTCAACTCGGAACCCGCTGGTGGTAGCAGAGGAAGAGGGAGGCCCCCACTGCGATGGAAAGATCAGGTGGAGAAGGACTTGGCGTTTCCAATTGGCGTCAGTTGGCACAGAGGAGAAACGACTGGCGTGCTTTGCTGAACTCGGCCAAAATCGCTTAGGCGGTTAAAGCGCCAAAAAAGAAGAAGATTACCAATACCATTATCATTAACATTACTATTAGCATTACCATTACCATTAAAATAACCATTACCCATGTCATTACCATTAGCACAGCTATTATCATTAACCATGCCATTGCCTTTACCATTACCATTTCCATTACAACCATCATCATTCCCTTAATTTTTATCTTTATATTTATTGTATCTTTAGCATTCGCACGACAAAAAAATACACACACACATTAAGTTTTATTTTCTAAGCAAATAATAAATCTCATTCCCCGGTGCAAAATGTGTTTGATGTTTCACTCGACCCTGTCAAAGCTTCGAAGGGCGGACAATGTGCCTTTTTTGCCTTAAAAGAATGTGTTATTTTAAGAAATGAATATAGAATTTTCTCACCGTTTGCCTTTATTTTAGAATTGAGCACAAAAAGTAACGAAATCAACGTTAATCGTTTAAAAAATAGTTGTTTTTAACGCTTTAATTTGTATGATAAATACAATAAAAAATACGAGTCTCCTTATTTTCGACTTAGTTCAGTTCTGGGGGTTGACTAGAAGAAAATTTCGTCCACCCTAATGTACTACATACTCAACTTTTGGCATTATTTAAAAAGGTGACTCAGCAATTAATTTGCTTAAAATTGATCCACTCGATGCTGGCACATTTACACTCAAGCAAGGAGCGGACAATCCTGTGAATATTGACTTAACATTTATCAAAAACAAAATCACCGGCGTTGCCCATGCTCAGGCATACAAAGTTAGGTAAGGAATTTAGAACAAATTAAGTTTACATTTATCTATAAAACATATTTACATAGCACTACAAAACTTAAACATTTATATACACTATGCGCGTATAGCATAGGAGAGTTCTACGTGCAATTCTAAGCAAATTTTCCGAAAAATTTTGACTTTGCCAAATTGCGAAAATAGGTTCGATTAAAATATTCACTGTTGCGCCCTATGGTGGAAGTTTTAAGAAAAATATGCAAAAAATGGATTCCTCATACCAAAATATCTCTTATAGCATGTTTTTATACAAACTTTAAACACTTTTTTACGACACTACAGCAAAATGCTAAGAAACCTATTTTCGCAATTTCGCAAAATCCAAATTGGATTTAGACCCATGGTTTCTTCGGCAAATTTGCTTAGAATTACACGTAGGCTCATCCTATGCCAAACGCACATAGTCGAGGAAATCTCCCATACAATTTGATCCGCCCTAATATACATATTTATGTACGTATTTTTTTCTTTTTATCTCTCCAGAGGCTTTGGCAAAGATTTAGCCAAGAAACATGAGCTGCGTTTCAAAGTGCCCGTAGCTAGCTTGATCGGTGACTACAAGATTCAAGGACGCGTTTTAATTTTACCAATAAGTGGTTCGGGCAAAAATAATATTACCATGTGTAAGTAGAAATTAGTTTATTTGTGTTCAATTAAAATTTAGATTTACTAATCTCTGCTTGTGCATGAATTCTTCTATTATTTCAGTGAATGCGGATTTCGTACTCCAGTGGGTGGGTGTGCCCGTGGAAAAGGATGGAGCAACCTATATGAAAACGGACAAATTTAGGGCAATCGTTAAGCCCAATAAAGTGATTTTCGATTTCCAAAATCTTTTCAACGGCGACAAAGCGCTGGGTGATAATATGAATTTGTTTTTAAATGAAAATTGGAAAGAAATCTATCAGGAAGTTGAAGCAACATTTTCGAAAGAAATATCTCGATTGATGGGAAATGTTGTCGATGCAGTTTTCTCTAAAACGCCATATAATAAATTATTTACGGAATAAATACAAAATAAATAAAAAAACAAAGCAAATATTTCAAGGACAAATAAGAGTGTGTAGTAATTAACTTATCTTATTTATAAGAAAGCAAAATTTCAAATTTTGTCCGTGCTTTCAATAGACAAATTTCTCATGATCTCCACAGAATTAGTGAAAACATGATTTATTTTAATCGTTGTGAAATTTCACAGGACTTAACATTTGGGCGTTTCCATAAAAATGTAAACCGAAAATGAACTCAAACTGCTTTATAACTTTAAACTTTGTATTTAGATGGCGAAAATAGATTGTGACAACGCGACGCGATGAAGAGAATAACTGAGAAAATTGAATAGAAAATTAAATTATATACATATGTATTACTAGTAAAAATATTGTATGCGGAAAAAATCGGTCACATCCGCTATTTCACGTCCGTTCAAAATGAACCAACAACGAATTTCTTCTGATTAAAAATGAATTGGTTGTAAAGGATTAAGAAAATATATAAATATATGTATATGTATTAGGGTTGTTCACCAAAAACGTTGCCGTGCTTCCACCGGAATTATATAAATTATTATAGTTTCAGACTTCTGGCAAAATATTTCGGAAAAATTAAGATTTACATGAGCTGGACCGATTTTATAATTTAAATTATTTTTTTGCTCTTCTATCACCTCACGAGATTTTTTGGAAATTAAATTTTCAAAAATTAATATTTTTTATATATAAACAGGTAAAAAAGTCTAAGTTCGGGCGAGCCAAATATTAAATACTCGGCGCACGTATTAAATAAATATACTTTTTCAACTTGCCGAAAACAGCAGTGGTTTTACCCCTATTTCAAACATTTTCGATAGTGTGTTCAGTTAAGCAGGGATCACAGTCCGATTTTTTACCAAGCCCAACAGCTGTGCACATTTTTTTTTTTTAATTAATAATATTCTGATTTTCTGCCCAAAGATAATTGCAAATATCAATTTCGAGTGAATAAGCTTCAGTTACTAAAATATCACAGTTTTTGTACTTCTGAAGACTACCGTTACATAGGAGTTAGGCGTGGTTATTGTCCGATTTTGTTTTGATTTTCAATACCATCCATCCATTGCAACTTTTAGTCGAGTTATCGCGTGCACAAGCTGACGGACGTGCGGACAGACAATCACGGTCTAATTAATTTCATTCTGAACATTTAAGTATGCGTTTGTCCATATCAGAGGTTCCCAAACTTTTTTTCTCGCGCACCCTTTTCAAAACTTTACTGGTTTCGGTGGTCCCCCTGCTACTACATTTCTAATATATTCCCAAATCTCCAAAAAATGTGAAAATTAGATCTAACAATGTAAATTTGCATCGCGGTTGAGTTCCAAACCACTATTCGGAGCGGCAAAAATAAAAACTAAATATTTTTCTTCGTGGTCTGTTTATTAAAACATGTGATTACACACTTGCAAGTTTTAAAAAATAGGGCTCGTAAAGCCATCAAAGTCATCTCTCGCTCTGAAAAGTTAAACTTTTTAAGAGCACTCTGAGCGCTAGCATTATTTACATTTTCTTCTCCATGAACTTCTTCATAAATTTACATGTGGCATATTTGTAAATAGCTTACTTGTGTGGATGGCATTATTTCTTGCTGGCAAGAAGCACAAAAAGTGTCCCATCCTCTGCAAGGCAGAATTGGTAAATGGAGTTGTCTTTTACGCCTATCACAGTCAGGCCTGTCACGTGCAGTGACCAGTCAGCAAACCAATAAGTTGTCTGAAGTCTCGTTAGCTCAGTGAGAATTTTTCCAGCCCTGCATTGCTGAGCGAAGTATTCACCCAGTTTCTGATCGTGGTTTCGATGAACAAAGTGGGGAGTGTTATAACTGGTTGCGGATCGAGAAATGTCTGGTCTAAGCCAACTGGCCAAATGGTCAGATGTCTCATTACCAAGTACTCCGGAGTGACCTGGCACCAAGAGTAAAGCAAGCTCGTTATGTTTACCAACATAATTTAGTCGAGACTTGCATTGCCGAACTAGTTTGGAAGTATTTAGGTAGAGGGCTGGCCAATGTCTTGAAGCTGGGCTTGGATGTCTCTGCAGACATGTAGTCCATGGCTTTGAGGATTGCAATTAGCTCAGCCTGGAAAACCGAGGAATATTCCCCAAGAGAAAAGTGAAGCTTATCCCTAGTAACTTCGAAAAAGACCCCAGATCCTGACCAGAGTTAAGAGCTCAGTGCCGGAAATAAACCAGCATTCAGCTTCAGGTAACTCAACAATATAGAGTCTATTCAACAAAGGAAATGGTGGTGGTCAAATCTCTCGAGTAATTTTCGCCTAGCCCACTCAGTGTAATACCAACATCCCTTTCCTTTTTAGTCTGCAGGTGGCCTTTAAGGTTTCCCCACCTATGACGACACAAAGTGACGGTAATTGCAGCAGTGTGTCAAGAGCACCTACACCACTAAAAAAAAAAGTTTATTAAAGAGGCTATAAAACATCCATTTCCGTTCTTTACTATCGAAACCAGATAAATTTTCGTGGACCCCCACTTACATCTCGTGGACCCCTATATTTTTTCACGCCAACGCAGACTCCCACCGAGTCTCCCGTGGACCACTTTGGGAATCACTGGTGTATACCTATCACGATTCGTTTTGTGTATTACAATCAACCGTTATGTGAACAAAGTTATAATACCCTTATGCACAAGTGTGCTCGGGTATAAAAAACTACATATTTTCAAATTTGTCGGACGTAAATCTTAACATCTTTCGGAAATATTTTTAAGTTTTATAACTCCGATGGAAAAACAGTTCCGATTTGTTCTTTTGTATGGAGAGTGTCCCTAATGTATACACCAGGGTGGTCCAAGGTAGGGTAGTTTTTCGAAAAAGGCAGGTTTATTCTAAAATTTTATAGTATCAAACCATTATAAAAAAAGAAGGTAGTTGCATTGTCACTCTTTTGTCGCCACATTAACAACCTGACAATTAAGCAGATTGTGACATTTCGAGCTACCATATCCAACATATAAAATCCTTCAAACTTTATTATTAATTTTTTGTTTATTTAAAACATTTTGTTCTTAGAATCGAAATTTTAACAAGTAAACGATCTTTTGTTGGGCATCGTTCGGTTATTTGTACAATGATTTTGGGTTATTGTGTCCACACGCGAAACCCGAATAAAAAACACACACCTGTGATCAAAGGATTAAAATTTGGTATAAATAAAGATTAAAAATTTTTGAACTCACTTTTTTGTAACAAATACTGTGGTAGCCGAAGTTGGACAGATGAGGGTTATTTGTTCTAAGCGCAGCCGAAGGCCTCCAACGCGGAAAGGTATTCTTCTGCGCATAGATCCTGTGGTTGGCGTAACCCGAGTTTGCATTTTCTGGCAAAATTGTAATTTTACCCATAGGACCCACTGTCCCTAGGGGTCATAGAGGGGAAGGGCGACTTCTCTTAACGTTTGGACTGTTCTCTTTCTAGTGGGTGGAATCATCAATTTTGTGTCACACCCCTTCCAATATTGAACAGTAAAATATATTTTAATTTTGCCCAAAGAAAAAACGATATTATCAAAATATACCAGAAGTGGATAATACTCACTTCTCTGAAAGTCATGATGCCCATGGGTCCCAAAATAAAATCCACATTCAAGTTATTTGAAAGACATGCAGTTAAATGGACAAAGACAATTGGGAGTTCACAAGGTGAGGTATACTTTCGTATTGTTTTATGTCATAAACTTTAAACGGCTAAAACTATATATAAGGGATTCTCAAGCGACCTTCGAATTCGTATTATGAAATTTCACACCGTTAAATAATAGTTGGTTGAGGTTTCATGTCCTCCAAACATTTGTTTAACCGTTCAAAACTTTACGACATACGAAAATACGACACTTACGGCACACAATGGGACTACAGCGGTCAAAAGTAGTAAAAACGGGTTGGCGAATTCTGAAAAAGTAATTACGCAGATACATAGCTTGTTTCTTTAACCATTTTTTCATGGTAACTATAATTTATGGGTCCGCCAACACCCCCAGAAAATGCAATGGGGACCAATACATACCAAATCTTTAATATTAAAAAATGGTTAAATAAACAGCTGAGTCTCCTGAAGAGAACCACAGTTTTCCGATCGAAAAGTATTGATTTTCAAGCATTTTATACCATTTCTACGAAAAGTTATTTTTTCCCCATATAAAATACATGGACAACTTTGAGCTCTTTGAGCACTCCCTAAATATTTTTTTGATATCAAAATAAAAAAATAGGGGTAAATTTTTTTCGGTAGAGTACAATCCTAGGGGTCGCGGCATTAAAATTCCGACTTTATTTTTTTTGAACCACTCTAATGCACATGTTGTGATTTTCCCCTATGTATTCATCTGTATATCTTTATAGGAAATCATCAGTTTACCGTAGTTTCCCACTAGAACTTGAAGGGAGATCTCCCTATGTGAGGAATAAAAGAGTACTCCCCTTAACCTGATTTCTGAGCAATAAGAGAGATTTGTCGGTTTTGTACTCCTTTATTACTCGTTTAGGAGTCAAATAAGAGATCTCCTAAGCGAGCGACGAAATAATGCTCCCTGAGGCATGATTTGGGAGCAATAAACGAGATTTCTCGGTTTTGTACTCCTGTATTGCTCGCTTAGGAGCTTAATGAGAGATCTCCTAAGCGAGCAATTAAAGAATGCTCCCTGAGGCATGATTTGGGAGCAATAAGCGAGACTTTTCGGTTTTGTACTCCGTTATTACTCGCTTAGGAGCAAAAAGTGATGTCTCCTAAGCGATAAATCCAAGAGTACTCTTTTTGATTGATAGGAGAGCAATACGCACCTCGCCCAAAAGAAATTTGTGTTTTCGAAAAAATTTATCATACAAAAAAAAACAACAGAAAATATTTCTTATAGAAGCATAAGGAGCACACAATAATTTAATTTGGATAACACACAGATTTTAATAAAAGCCCGTTGGTATGTACTTCAACTTTTGTTTAAATATATTAAGTATGTATTGTATTACTTAAATACTTTTCAGATTGCGCAAATTAGTGCCAGCATTTAAGTGTGACCCCCTGGTTTAAACATCGCATGGGTGACAAAGATGTCAGATAAGCAAAGTCACCTTCACAATTTCCCCGCTTGGTGGATTCCTGAACTGGCAAGCATCCTTGACACCCAAGAAATCATATACGAGTACATACTTATATGTGCATATAGGTGCATATAATTCAAATCTTATCTTACCGTTTTGTTATTATTATGTTTTAATTTCATATGATTTCTCTGCAATATAATTCTAAAATTAAGCAATTATGTAAGACGTATCATTTAAGTTTTATTTTTGAGATCTTGTAATATTGCACAAATGCACGTGATTAAAAAGTTAAATAAAAAAATTTAATAAATAGCCAAATCTATTTGGCTAATGTAAAATGTTCGTTATCATTGCTCTCTTATTACTCCTACAGGAGGTTTTCGGGATGTCTCTAATGGGAGCGCTCCTTTATTGCTCGTTCGGGAGGAATATGGGATGTTTTCTATGTGCACTCCCTTGTTGTCTTTTTGGGAGGTTTCTGGGAGGTAACTATGGGAGTACTCCCGTATTGCTATATTAGGAGGTTTGTGGGATGATAATTCTGTGTGTGCTCCCCGATTGCTCGTTTAGGAGGTAAAAGGGATTACTCCCCCTCCTAGGACATCCAATGTTAAAGGGAGTATACAAAATTACATGCTTATACACAGAAGCATAGGGAGCAATGGGGAGTATTCGTATACTCCCAAGGGAGTACTCACCGAGCAATCGTACGATGCTCCCAAGTTCTACTGGGTTCTTTTTTTTTGTTAAATACTTCGATGCCTTAAAATAATATATATTAAAAAAAAGCTTAAAGTTTTGACGAATCCCTCATGGCACACCCTGTTTATTTAGTATTCATATGTTAAACTTGAATGACTCAAGCTTGTTTAGCATCGAAATATAACTGTTAACTTCCGGCAGAAAAAAAGTATCAATTGATTAAAATAACCAAATTCTAGTTAGCTTTTCTGCGGGATTTCGATAAATAACTAACTTTTAATTAGCTATGATAGAACTAACTTTAAGTAAGTTGCAAAGCCATGCAGGAGTCATGCAGACGTTATCGGGAGTTTGTTTTCTTTACAAGTTTCTGTTTAAATATCCTCATACAAAAATTACTTTCAATACACTTTTTGCACTTCGCAGATTCCTTTTCGTATTCAGAACGAATATAATAAAGGATGAAATTTTATATTACCATTTTGCTGTTATGTCTCATCGAAAAATATGATAAATATTTCCACTAGTCGACTGCTAGTTAGTTAATAGTTAGGCACAAACTAGTCCAATTTCCTGCAGGGCTTTTATTCACAATAAAGTAAACATTATAAACAACTACTTGTTTACAAAGTTATAAATAAACAACAGAAATCTTAGTAAATACTTAATTATGTACATGCATATGTACCCACAAACATACAGAGCTGCATTTGTACAATCTGTTTGTATATTGATACAACCGGCCGGTTAAAACACATCGGATTTTTTTTTTTCAAACTAGTTTAGTAGCTGTCGTACGACGTCTGCAAAAGAGGGAGGTTAATCAGAGGTATTAACTAATGCAATACTTATTGACTATTGTATTCATTTGATTAGGGTTCAAATGATTGCAATAATTTTCTGTTAGTCATGACTGGGACTAAAAAATCTATTCTTCACTAATTTTTGTTAGTCATGACTAAAAAACCATAAATATTATTTAATCGCTTTAATGCAAACATTTTAATGCGATCAGAAAATGATTGCATCTTGCAGTATTTTGCAATCGTTTTAAACAGTTTACTTTTAAAGTCTGAACCTTCATTTAGAATCCAAGCTAAAGTTATAACACCTTATGAGCCGCGAGGTCGTACGTTCGAATCTCACGGTCAGTAGAATATTCATTTAATTTTTTTTATTCATTCAATTATAACTTCTATATCATTTTAAAGTTGTTTTTATTAGTCGTTTTTGACTTTTTTAGTAAATTTAAACTCTAAAAGTTTTATTTAACTAATAATAAAAAATAGTGAAATAAAATAAAACAAACGAAAATAAAATATAGTAAAATTAAATATATAAATCAAATAAAATTAAAACAAAAAAGTTAAAACAAAAATTTGAGTAATATAAAAACAAAATTTTTTTTGCAACGGCTCCAACCGAGGATCGAACATCTTACCAATTAAGTGTCAAAGTCCGTGCACTGCTTACAACTATGCAGAGGTGGTAAATTAACATTATTATTGGCCACAGTGCCTACCTACCTATTATGCTCGAATAAATATACATATACATTTTTTTTTACATAAACACATGCATGGGAACATACTGGTCTCCCCTCTCACTGAGCTATTCAGAACGTGTCCGAAATACTGCTTTTATTTTTTACACCCCACAAACCGTGTGGTGCATTGATTTTGTATAAGAATTTTTCTGTAACATTTTTATTCAAAACTGGCTTATCGGGACAAAAATTATGCGCTGCTTAAAAGTATGCGTTAAGAAAAAAAATAGAACATTCACTCTCGTTTGCACCATTCAATTTTAAATCAATCAGCCTGATATAATTTAAAATTACACAATTCGGTTTGGAAAATTTGTCATTTTACCAATCTGATAAATTTTAAAATTGATTAGGGAAAGTGGGCAACAGTATGTTAAACTACTAAAAATGGTATTCCGCACTGTTGCCGTTGTGAGACTAACCAATACCCCTTTACCCGACTTTTTGAAATTTTTTTTTGTGCGACTTTTGTCCTTTTTCAAAGATTACTTAAGGAAATATAAACAGAACCATGCAATTAAAAAATAGTTTTCCCAGTAAATACGAAAAAAAAATCACTCAAAATTTTAAAAGGAATGCACCCCCGCACAGTGACCAATTTTTGGAAAACCAAAGTCCAAAAAAAATTGGTGCATTAGTATGCACAACCATCTTATATTGTTAGGAGGGCTCTACTGCGTATCTTTATGAGACAACAAGTCGATTCTCTTTAGGCATTTAGGGCCATGTTCTGAAGTGACCTTTAACTTTAAAGCTCACTTAATATTTAAAGGTTGGATTAAAAATAAAGCTGTGTCTAAAGGTAAGCATTTCTATTATTGGACTTTGATGTATGTATATTTCTTGGTTGTAAACCAATTTTAAACCGATAATAAAATGCTTTACTTTAGACACAATCATAAATTTTAATGCAACCTTTAAATATAAAGTGAGCTTTAAAGTTACAGGCTACTTGAGAAAACGGCCCTAAGTGTTATAGGAGATCGAAGTGACTGTTGCTAGCAATTCGCTCTAAACTTTTCGTAAATTAGAGTTTTCGTCGTTGTTAAAATCGTGGTATTATCTTTAAAAAACATAACAGTTTTCAAGCATCCGCTCATGGACATTGTAATCTAGAGTATGTAAAACATGTTTTTTCATTGTCACGCCATCTAAAAACTGACGTAACGATATTCACGGATTGATTTTTTTGTTTACTCATTATGATGGATTAGGAAAATAGTTACGAGAGTGGTCGAGATGGGCGGTCTAATTTTCTTTTTCGTATATATTGAAGTTTTTCCCATCCACCTTGGTTAATACCACCTGCCACAAGCCGCCACTGTAGTTTGGACCTCAGTTTTTATACGCGATTCTCATTTTTTTATGTTTAAAAGATTTAAATTATGTATGTATGTAAATGAATAAAGATTTTGATGTTTTAAAGATTGGATGTTTTTAGAATTTAAATGATGTCAGAAGGTACTACTATATTAGAGTGCACATCCATGGACCTCTCATTATTGAATGGGCACCCCTGCCAATTGGGTAAGTTTCCGAAGAAGCCCAAGAGTCAAGGAATAAGGATATTAAAAAATATCGGCTGCTTGTATCCTCGGACCCTGTCATTTCAAGTTTACGTTTAAACCCACCAAAACAAAATCATAAACTGCCGTCAGATGCCATTAAATTATTATCAACTGTTGTAAATGCGGATGCGGAGTTGCCATCAGAAAATATAGATACGAGCTGGGATACTTAAGATGACTGCGAGTCTGACGGTGTATAAAATTGTTATCGTAAAAATATATTCCTGTATGTCTTGTTTATTGATTCATTCAAAATCCTGCAGTTCCCGTGTACATTAAGACCTCGTTAGTGTTTGTCCGAGCTTCTCTTCCGATTTGTGGCGTGCGCCTTGATGTTGGCGCACAAAGGGGAGGGACCAAAAGTTTTACGCCGAATCCGAACGGGGATTTTATTTTTATGAGAAGCTGTTTTTAATGGCAAAAATACACTCGGAGGATTGCCATTGCCTGCCAAAGGGAGAATTTATTACAAACATTTTGTTTGTTTCTTATTTTTGGATGTTGGTCGGAAACTGGGCTTGAATCAAGGCCCTGCGGAATGATAGCGTATACTGCTAAGCGCTACATCACATTATATAACAAAAAAGCAGAAAACATGACCTTTTATACTTAACTACCTTAGTTTTGCTAAAAATCTGATTATTTTAATCGTACGCAGCAGTCATTATGACTCCGCCATTTTGAGTTTCGAAATTATGTGGTGAAATTTAAAACCAGCAACCAAAATAAAGACGAATACACAAGGTTGATTACAATTGTACCACGCTTCGACTTTTGGCCAGCTTTTTCGAAAAATTGGCCACTGTGCCCTGTTTTGAATTTTGCTGTCATTGTTAATTTGTATATGAAATATGTTATCTAAAAAACGATCTTTTGTTTCAAAATAAATAACTATTTACTTACAACATATTACAGTTATAAGCTTCGACTTCACATTTATTTTTATTTTAAGTGAAAACAGAAGGCATAAATTTTGCTTTTCAAATTATGAAAGGCTGCAGTTAAAATGAAGGTGACGGCAACGATTTTAAGTCGCATCAATTGTATGACTTAACACCTCTGAGTTTATTGCAATTCTGTCTATGTATGTACTTAGGTAAGTATGTATGTATGTTTGTATATGGGTATATTGTCGCCATGCGTTCAATTCTATATTTATCAGTTATGTATTTTGAAAGAATGATAAATCTCGCTAACAACGGGTCCTCGCCGTTACCAGATTTTCTCCAAACCAAATTTGACAATGGATGATGGAAGTTCCCCATACCGAAAAAGAACATCATTTATGTAGTATTTAATAGACAGCTTCTGCCAATAACATGGGAACTGCAAAGGCGCACGCTTAAGCTGCCCTTGTTTTAAGCTTTTTTAACTGTGCCTGGAGTTGTACTCGTAATATTAATGTAGCTGTATTTACATATTTTTTACATGGAAGTAAATCACTATAACTGATTTGTGTGAGGTGGCATAATATGTCGCCGGCCAGCATTTCTGACTCCGATGAAGGTTCGAGAATTAGTGAAAGAATGAAAAGGAAGCGTTTGCGAATGAAGTCAGCCAGTAGCTTACTTAACGGAACTCTCTACAAACGTACCAACCGGTTGGTCGATTTAATTTGAGTCAAATTTTTTAATTGTAAACGAGTCTAAAGCGGCGGTAAACTTTTAATTTAAATTTTGCAAATAATGCTTGCCATTCATCTGTATTTGTTATTATCACTACCGTCATTTTGACAATTAAAAGGCATTCTAACTAGTTAAACGAACCGAAAAAAACGCATGCAGACTTTAATATGCCTTTAAAAAAAATTAAATGTGTTTCCAATTTGTCTATACATAGAGTAATAATTATACAAAAATTTTAGATTTTTCTCCAAACTGACGAACAACTTGACGAAGATTGGCCATCTTGCCTACACGTGGCTTATTTACAACCAAAACGTTATATGAGGCAGTTGTTTCTAAGTTGACTGAGACTGAGATTAAAACTGTTCTAGATGACTTAGGAACACCCCCAAAATAAACTTTTGTGTCCGTGATGACCTCAACATTCGACTCAAATCTCGTATCGCCCAGCCCATTTTTCAAGTTTGGAAATTTTAAATATTTACAGGGATCTTCATACATCTGGATAATACGTTGGATGGGGTAACAGTTCGTTACTCAATTTATGGATTTTTTCCAAGAAGACTACACGCATGTGCACTCGTGCATTATCTTGATGAAACAGTACTTTTTTGTTCGCCAAATGCGGTCGTTTCTGCTTCAAATCAATATCGAACCTGTTCAAAAGCTCTGAGTAATATTGGCCGGTGGTTATTTACCCTTTTCGAGGTAATCGATGTAAATGACTCCGCGTGCATCTCAAAAACTGTGGTCATGATCTTTTGGCCGACAGACCCACCTTCTTAGCCTTCTTTGGTGCACGTTTATCCGGAGAAACACACTGTCTTGATTGTTCCTTGGTCTTTGGTGTGGTGTGTTTGATCCATGTCGCGTCTACGGTATCGAAACACACAGACATTTATAGAGAGTTCGTTTCCCATACCTTTTTTAGACCTTTCATTGATAGTTGTTTCAAGTTTAACGCGCAACTCCTTCCTGAGAAAGCTTTAGAAGTATGTATTAAAATTATAAATGACATCCAAGGAAGACGCTCACTAGCAGCCGCAGGCAAGCTACGTACTGTGCAAACTTGATTCGATCCTTACGCCTAGTAGTGAATTTTTTTAACATCTGCGTTACCAATGAAACTGGAATTCATAATACCACGAGTGCTTGAGATTATTGGTAAAAAGTCCACCGGTAGCTATGTGTTACTTTTGGCTCAACGGGCAATCGGAATTGCAGACAGTTCAAAAGGATTAACAGTACTATTAGGGTATGTTCGGATAGAAGGGTAGCTCTGGTCAGGGAATTCCTCGGAGGATGCACCTGCTTATTGCGTTTCCCAAGAAAATAATATATTGGCGCTTACACAGTATGACAGTTTTTAGGTGACAGTCTCCTTGGATTTGTGACGTGCCCCTTGATGTTGCTACACAAAGCAGAGGGACCTACAGTTTTAGGCTGACTCCGAACGACGATAGCATTTTTATGAGAAGCTGTTTTTCTTGGCAAAATACACTTGAAGATAAACCTGTCTCCCTTTTCGTAGAGGTAGCTGAGATAGGGTGCTTTTTAAACCAAATTCTGAGCAAAGGCAAGTTTAGTGTAAGTGGGTGTAAGCTGATCTTACTCCCAGCTTCGCCGCCATGTCAATTGTAATATGAGAATCTATGGACTATATCTGAGAGTTGAGACTCCAGAGCTATTTGTGAGGATCTGAATATCGTCAGCGCTATCAGCTCTCTCTCGGTTGATGTCAACTTCAGTGATCTGATACACGAAACTTCTGTATTCCCCACCGTCTATGTCCAAAATGGAAATATGAAAGCTGCTATTTGTTCGCGAGCTCTGTCAATCATCTCCCATCATACCAACGCACTCCACAGGTAAAAGAAAGGTTGTCCATCGATCTACATTTGCGGTAAGCACATTGAGCTTCGCTAAAAACTTCGGAAGTAAGACAACACGTTATCTGCAGACTCAGAAGTCTATCCATCACCATTAGGAGAAACGAAGAGATACTGATAGGTCGTAAATGATATACATTGCTGTCGATAAATATCAGTCTTTCCTCCTTTCATGGCCTGGATATATAGATATGTATGTAGTTGAAATATCTGTAATATGATCATGAACAACAAGGGGTACCTTCGAATAAGAGGAACAGACGCTATCAACCGACACACTTCACCTGCACAAGTGCTTAGCAAACGTAGAATGGCCGCATAACAGGCAACCCGTAATCTCTAACTAAGTTACTGTACTGTAGGTACTCAGATTGTTTGTCGGTAATAAGACTTTAGAGAATCTGGAACTAGAAGTGTCTTGCCATCTGAAACCAAAAAGACGGCATTGGTCCCGGTATCAGACCTTCTAAGAGCCACCTAGCAACTTAGTCAGCCACATCACATGCAAATCGGACAATTGACTTCTTCATGGGACAACGCCTGGTTAATTAAGTGAGTTGCTTACAGGACAAGATAAAGAATTTGAACCAGTTGTAGTTGATAAAAAAGTACTTATTAAATTGCTTTTACCGTGGTTGGTTTACCGACAGGGCAGCCATGAGTAAGTTTATTGTAAAAGCCTAAGGGTCTGATTATGCGTACTTCGCATAACTTCGAACAACCATTTGTCACAGTGCAATAAAAATGTAACTTAAGAAAATCTGAAGCAAAATCTAAACTCAACAGATCGCTAAGTTTTTAAAAGTTCTGCTAATTTCTGGGTAATGGAATACATACAAATTAGATACAAAGTACATACGAAATTACAGTTTAAAGTTGCGAAGTTGTGCGAAGTTATGCGAAGTATGCATAATCAGACCATAACGTTACTTTTGATATATGTATTTACAATGTAAATTTTGCATTCATCAAAAATGCAAGACTGCGCAGAGTTGTTGGAAAAAGTCTTCAGTGCAGCAAGATCCTCTTACTCATACGAAATGACTTCAAACTAAGTACACATAATTCCAACGGGATTCACGCCACGCTCCTTAATTTCCAAATCGTTAAGGCACGATAACGCGCAATTTATGAACACTGACGTCTGCTCTGAAAAAATATCACTCAATAATTATTTCTAAATAGTAACACTTTTATTTTCTGAATGCGTTAATACATATGTACATATGTAAGTATGTTTGTATCACGTGCATTCCAACATATACAAAATGCACCTTTGCCATTGGCAGGCGGTGAACTTAAAATACAAATATTCTATTTATAACTTCATACATATGTATGCATGTATATATGCATCATCAAAGTAATAACTTTCAATTAACGGTATAATTAAAGGTTTTTAGTAAAATCATGTGCAAATGAGTAGTTGAACTCAATTTAAAGTGAAACATTTATTTATAATAATAGAATGAGCTAGGTCAGGATGTGGCAGTATAATTACGTCAGCTTAGCCCGCCCATTAAGTGCCGTAAATATGTAGTAGTAAATTGCCTTTGGCCACTGAAGCCATCTTCAAACAATAAGTATATGGGGAATCTTGTTACAGTCGTTCACCTTGCTGTGATGCGTCCATTTTCGTGGATAAATCAGAAATTGCTCGATTCGCTGGTCTGCATTTCCTAACCGTGTCTAGCAGTCTTACTGGCTATTTCATTCCCTACGATATTGCTATATCCGGGAGCGAAGCAAAGAATGGCGTTGACGTGCCTCAGCGATGATAGTAACGCGCGACATTTCTGAACCATTCTCGACTTCATAAATTTCTATTCTTATGCTTTCAATGCCACTCCCCTCTGAACGAAGTTAGTACCTTTCTCTGATAGAGGCATACTTTTCTAAGTTTAACAAGCAGCAAAGTTCTCCGCTTGACATTGAAGCGGTCAGGCCGCCGATATGATTTTCTGATCGGCAGATCCCCTGAATAGAGACCCGGACAAATTCAATTTTCTATCAGTGTAGATCGTGACACCATCCATTCCCGTCGACAGCACCCAGTCTTCGCTAGTTGGTAGGCATAGTATATGTATGTAATTAGTAGCATGCATAGGTAGAAGTGGGTGACGTGTAATAATCTCAATGGAATTAATGACATTAATACACAAGCCAAATGTGAAATAATGTCAGAAGAATTGTGGAAATAATGTCATTGACATTAATACACAATTGAAAGCTAAATTGATGTCAGAAATGTTAAAAATCATGCAAGCTTTACTGTGATGTGTAATAAGGCGCATCGGAAATAACGTCCACTGCCACTATTTCTTATCGCCCACAGACAATAGTATTTACTAGCAGAGGGTAAACAAATAAAAATATAAAATAGTAATACAAATATTCAGTTCAGCGTAATTTAAAGGAGTCAAACTATTTTCTTTGTTTACATTAAGGCATCCTTATGAGCCACACTTTAGCTTTATCGTGCTTTAGCTAATATGTATTGATTACCACTTGTACTACAAATCTTGTTCCATTATTAATATTAATCCACGGTAACGATCAAATTTCTAAATTAAAATTAGTCTACTACGGTACACTTTTCTGGTAGAATGCTTAATTCGGAAGGAGTTTTATTCATTATGAATGCATCTTTTTCATTTAACAGCATCGCGGAATTAAAAACCGTTTAAATCTTTCTATATCAAAATAATCTAAAGACGGTAAGGTTTCAAAAAAAAAACAACGCACAGTTTTAAATATCCGAGTTATCTAATAGATGAATACATATATGTATATCCCCCTTTTACAAACTCATTTATATATACTTTACTCTGAACACCTCCCATTGATACCTATGAACGAATACCAAATTTCAAGTTCATGTGACTTATGGTTCCCAATTTATGGCTTATTAAAAATTTCCCCCTACGGTATGTGCCACGCCCCTTATATATATAAGCACCTACTATAGATATGTCTGCATACCAAACTTAAATTTCATATGACTTATGGTTTTGAAGTTATAGCTGATCAAATTTTCCACGCCTATGGGATGTGCCACGCCTCCTTTTACAAACTCGTTTATATATACACTCCTATAAGCACCTACCATTGAAATGTCTACATACCAAATTTAGAGTTCGTGGGACTTATGGTTCCGAAGTTATGGCTGATAAAAAATTCCACGCTAATGGGATGTGCGACACCCTCTTTCACAAACTCATTTACATATGCCCTCATATAAGCACCTACCATTGATATGTTTGCATATTAAATTTCAAGTTCGAGGGACTTATGTTGGCGAAGTTATAGATGATAAAAGAATCTACGCCTATGGGATGCGCCACGCCCCCTTTTACAAACTTATTTATACAGAACTTATTATAAGCACCTACCAAATATGTATATGACTGCATACCAAATTCCAAGTTGATGCGACATATGGCTACGAAGTTATAGCTGATAAAAATTGCAACGAATATGAGATATGCCATGCCCCTTGCATAAAATTGTTTATATATGCCCTCCTGTAAACACCTACCATCGATATGTCTGCATACCAAATTTCAAGTTCGTGGGACTTATGGTTCCGAAGTTATAGCTGATAAAGGATTCTACGCCTATAGGATGTGCCACGCCTCCTTCTGCAAAGTCATTTATATATACTCTCGTATAAGCACCTACTATTGATATGTCTTCATACAAAATTTCAAGTTCGTGTGACTTATGGCTCCGAAGTTATAGCTGATAAAAAATTCCACGCCTATAGGATGTGGCACGCCCCCTTGTACAAAGTCATTTATATATACCCTCGTATAAGCACCTACCATTGATATGTCTGCATACCAAATCTCAAGTTCGTGCGACTTGTGGTTCCGATGTTTTAACTGATAAAGGATTCCACGCCCCCTTTTACAAAGTCATTTATATATACCCTCGTATAAGCATCTACTATTGATATGTCTTCATACAAAATTTCAAGTTCGTGTGACTTACGGCTCCGAAGTTATAGCTGATAAAAAAACCACGCCCCCTTTTACAAACTCGTTTATATACACTCTTCTGTAAGCACCTAC
>NW_023459985.1:31345-44791 GCF_013731165.1 Rhagoletis pomonella | reverse complement strand
TTTTTTTATTTTGAAATCAAAAAATATTTAACCCTAGACCGTCATCCTTCGGCAAAACGACTACGCACGATCTTATTTTCGTTCTTACTTTGTTTTCGTTGTTCGTTTTGGGCTCAGTTTTCGTACAGCGGTAGTCGGTTGCTATCTCTTTGCGAGCGCACACGAGCAGACGATCGCGCATATTGTAAGTAGATTTTTTTCGGGCTTTTGTTTTTTGGCGTAGTCAAATTGGTCAATTGGATGAGTTGGGAGCGAAATTAGTGACGTCAGTTTTGACACAGAAGTGGATCAAGACGAGTACAATCAAATTACAAGCTCGTCAGATGAAGAAACTGAAGTGGATTTAATATTGTAAAGTCAAAGTTAAATATCATATCGTGTACTAAAACAATACTGCGTGGCAAAAATGGCCATAAATGGGCATCAGTTAAGGGTAAGACACATCGATATGGTTTAAACATAATACATCAAAGTCGTGGTCCAACACGCCAATATAAGGACACCTATTGGAATGTTTCCAAATGTTTATAACAAAGGATATGGTTAGCGAAATTGGGCAGTGGACGAATGTAGAGATAATGCAAAGGCTATCTACGCTTATTGGAGATACAAATAAGACACAAAGACGAATAACTTCTGAAAATGAGATATACGCTCTTTTAGGAATCCTCGTGATCACTGCTGTTAGAAAGGCTCAACATTTATCTGTCGACGAAATATTCGATCGGTCATACAGTGGAACCCGGTATATAAGCGTAACCACTAAAGCAAGATTCAAGTTTCTCATGGCTTGTTTGCGGTTCGACGATAAGTCTGTACGTCTTCAATTAATTAGACGTCCAAAAGTGTAGAGAATTTTATAACCCTGGCCTATACCTAACAATTGATGAGCATCTACTGGCATTCAGAGAAAAGTGCGGTTTCCGGATGTACATACGAAATAAACCAGCCAAATATGGCATTAAAATTATAATGATGTGTGATAGTGGAACTAATTACATGGTAGATGCAATCCCATATTTAGGTAAAGGCTCCAATACCACAAAATTGCCTCTTGGAGAGTTCTATGTGAAAGAGCTGACAAAGTCTGTCTATGGTTCCAATAGGAATATTACGATGGACAACTGGTTCACGTCCATACCATTGGCTCAGTCCTTAGGAAAGCATCTGTACAATTTAACTATCGTTGGCACTCTAAGGTCAAACAAAGCGGAAATCCCTTCTGAATTTAAAAACAAAAAGGGCCGTAAATGCGGATCGTCTATGTTTTGCTATGACAAAGATTTAACACTATTGTCATATAAACTAAAACCTAGCAAAATAGTCTATCTACTGTCATCTTGCAACGAAAAGACCACTATCAATCCCGTTTCAAATAAGCCAACTATGGTCGAATTTTATAATAATACTAAAGGAGGAGGCGACACTCTTGATCAGATGTGCAGCGCAATGAGTTGTTCAAGAAAGACGAACAGGTGGCATTGTATCAATTTTTCGGAATGTTGAACATTTCTTTTATAAACTCGTACATTATTTACACACATAATATGTTTAAACGGGTTGATTTTATGACTCGATATGCCAACAATTACTACGAACGTTAGAAATGAAATATAAAATTTAAGATCAAATATTGCTACAAATAGATCGGAAAATAAAACGCCGACAACAGAAACTATAAAAAGAAAGATTTGCGCAATTTGTCCTTCTTCCAAACGAAGAATGACAAAGGTGATATGCGCAAAGTGACATAAACACCTATGTGGAGAGCATAAAATTGATGTTTGTGCCTCTTGTCTTATCTGAAATTCAATCTTTAAATGCTACTGTACCTTTTTAAGCTGAATTGTTTAGTTTTAAGAAACAAAAGGACTTATATGAAATATGCTGCTATGAATTGTGATTTTTTATGTTATAAAAGGTAATGCCTTAAAATCTAAGAAAATTTAAAGAAGACTGTGAAATATTAGTTTTAAGTTTAAAGAATATATATTTTCTTTTTAATTTTGATTTTTATTTTTTAAAAATTAAATAAATAAAGCAATTAAATCAATTTCGTATATCATTTATGCTAGCACTCTTTTAAATACGGATATCTAATAAGTCGCCGTCAAAATGACGAACGATGACGTTAATGTACAAAAAATAAGGATGACTGTCCAGGGTTAAAGGTCGCTCAAAGCGGTCAAAGTTTTTCATGTATTTTCATATGGGAAAAATTTTTTTTTTCGTAGAAATGGTATAGAATTCTTGAAAATCAATATTTTTCGATCGGAAAATTCTAGTTCTCTTCAGAGGACTTTCAATAACAACACCCAATTGTTTATTTTACCATTTTTTAAAACTAACGGTCGCCACATTGCATTTTTCGGGGTTTTTGTAGGTTTTTGGCGGACCTATAAATTATAGTTGCGATGGAAAAAATGGTTAAATAAACAATTGGGTATTATTACTGGAAATCTCCTGTAGATAAAAAAACCTGTTCTAGTAAAAAAAGTTGATTTTTAACTATTCTATACCATTTCTACGAAAAGTTTTTTTTCCCCCATATAAAATACATGGAAAACTTTGGGCGTTTCGAGCGACCTCTAAATATATTTTGATTTCATAATAAAAAAATAGGGGTATATTTCGGTATAGAAGAATCCTAGGGGGTGAGAGCATAAAACTTCCAACTTTACTTTTTAACATGCATTTTTGCACCACCATAATGTACATACTTGTTCAGTGCTTTTGAAAAAACACTAACAGGCTAACCTAATATTCGCGGCTTGCGTTTTGGTACGCATGCCGTCGAATTTGTTTTTTTGCGTCACCCGAAATTGACTTGCATGCGTTTGCATTTGATTTCATTGAGCGAAACGTCAAATCAAAATGTCACGCAGAACAAAAATTGGAAATTGAGTTAGCTTCATACGCACGCCGTTCAATTTCGGTTGATCTCATACAAGTTGCATGTGTATGAGAAATTTTTGACAATAAATTGGTGGCGTGCGTGAATATTAGGTTAGCCTGTAAGAATGTTGAGGCTGTGGTATGTAGCAAGAGCTGTCAAAACTTAAAATATTCTAAATGCTCTAAAATGCCTACAATATGTAGCAGGTGTGTTATTTCTGATGTAGCTAGCGAAATACTAGCTTGTGGCTGTAGTACTACATTCTGTTTAGCCAGTAATTCTCGTGGTATTTGGAGTATGATTTTTTTTTATAGGAAAACTTCGTCTAAAGAGAGAATTATTTTTGCATTATTTTACGCTCGGATGGGCAGTAAAGCGCTGGTTATACTTGCATTGTGCTGCAGCGCATAACATGAGTACTGTCACATATCGAATCTATTTAATGAGATTTGCATACAAGCGATTATCCTACAGGGCACGGCAGCGGTGGAGAATTTTGATTTTTCGTTATGTGACATTTTCAAAAAGAGATGCCACTCTCATTGCTCTCATTAGTCTGTTCCAGTACCCATCAGGTTTACAGGAATTTCTGAGAAGTTGTTATTGTACATACATTTGGTCATATTTTTATTCGAAATAAAGTCAATTATAAAGTTAGTTGCCGCCATTTCATTGAAAATTATGACAAAAAGCAGCAACTAACTTTAGTGTCGACTTCGTTTAAGCTATGAATAAGAATTCTTCAATTATGTTTTCCTAACTAAATGCTGGAGTACTGGAACAGACTAACTGATTACACTGAACAGCTGATTCTGGGAAATTGTGCGCTCTATGCCGCGTATAATTACACCACTGCTTCGCTGCTGCTCTATGCAATGTAAGTATAACCAGCGCTTAAGAAAGGCTGACTTCCAAAACGTCAATTGCTTTGCATACGTACAACGTATAATGCTCCATAACGCCGAACTACAAAATGTTGACAATGTATACTTTTCAAAACGCATCCGAAAAGTTATCGAAACGCATCGCTAGCGCAATCAGCACATCAGAAACAAAGTTGATGCTTCGTTTGTTATTGATTACCATTGGTGTTTCAAAATTCGAAAATTGAGAAAAATTTTTCATTGCTATATTGAATATTTAAAATATGCAATGTTGTATATGGTTGCAATATGTCGCAACTCTGCATAGCCGTCATCGATTCGCCATCAGTTAGCGAGTGGCGAAACGAACGAACTCAATGAGGTACAACCAAACTCGCTATCGTCTATCCGTGCTAGCTAACTTTGTTGTTGCTTTCGCATGCAAAATTCTTCTTTAAGCGACCGGAACTCAAACATAGCGAGCGAGAAGTGGCGAATCGATGACGGCTATATACAAACAGTTTGAATACCTCGGTATAACAGTTTCGAAACATTGTATTGATACGTTTTGGAAGTCAGCCAAACTCGTATTTATATTCTATATTTATTATCATGCTCACTTACACTCCTAGTCAAAAGGTTAGACGCAACCTCACCTGCATCCTAAATGACTGTTTACGCTTTTGTAAAAAACACAATTTAAAGAAAACAATCACACAGAAATGTGGTTCATTCAATGCATTTTCATATTTATTAACGAAAAAGAATAAAAATAAATAACACAAAACAAAATTCAAATGTTTCTACGAAGGTATTTAAATTAAGTTTTGTTTTTGGTCAAATGAATAGACGCACTTAAGAAATTTTTTGATTTGTGTATGAATCGGGCTTTTTTGTATTTCAGATAGCTTAAATAAAATTAAATACGTTGTTTAGTAATGAGTGTTGCCACCTTTTTTGCTTATGACTTCAAAAATCCGGTCTTTCATAGAAGAATACAGGGTGTTTAGGTGAAATCTCGCTCCAAGCAAGTTTAATTGCTACCTCCAATGAGGCCTTATCTTTGTACTGTTTTCCTTCTTTATAAACCTTGCGGGATAGCCAGTACCACACATTTTCAATTATATTTAGGTCTGGAGAATACGGGGGCCAAGTCATTAATTTAACATTTTGACTTGAAATAAACGACTTTACGACCCGCGAGTTGTGAATAGGAGCGTTATCCTGTTGAAAAGCCATGGCAATGGTCCAAGAAGATCTCTTATACCGATTCTAATAAGGATTTGAAACGAACACCATTCATACTTTGCTCAATGAAAATTAAATCAATGGTTCCGTAAAACGTGATCGCTCCCCATACCATGACTCCGCCCTCACAACTATGATATCGGCTTAGATAAAGTTCGTTTTTCCGCAAATCATGAAAGTAATATTGGTATCCGTCAGGGCCGTCTAAATTGAATCGTTTTTCATCGGTAAAGACGACTGAACGCCAATCATTGAAACGAATATCAGTTTGTATAGTCCACGTCATATGATCTCTTGCAAATTGGAGTCTTTTCTGCTTCCGAATAGCGTTGAGAGGTGGATTCTTTTTAATTTTAAGTCTCTTGAGATGTTTTGCGTTAAAAATTGTTCGTTGAACAGTTGAAAGACTCGCGTTTACTCCCGCTAATTCTTTAATTTTTGCAGCTGATTTTGTTGAATTGAAGCGATTCTGAGAATATTTCGCACTTCTCTAGAACGTAAGGCTTTTTTTCTTTCTTTGAACCGGTTCAAATATGATTTTGGATCTTTTAAATATCTATCAACAGATCTGGAGCTGCGATTTATTTTTTCTGCTATCTTTCGGTTGGATAGTCCTTGGGAGTGGAAGAAATCGATTTTTTCACGTTCCAAGAGGCTCAAAACTTTTGCTTTACCCATATTTCGCGAAAATTTTTAATCAAACGAGTTGGTTTTGCAATTTTAATTTGATTCACGTCAAAATATTTGCAAACTTATCACACACCACTTTAAAATGTAAACTGCGTCTATTTCAATGACTAACCAAAAGAGCACATGATTGTTTAATCGTTTAGAAAACTGCCATAGCACAGCCTATGTGTTTGTCAAATCGAAAATTCGCGACAAGTAATTTTTGGTCAAAGTTTGACTTCCAGTAAGCAAATTTTATTGGACATTTAGCTCACACCTGTTTTAACTAAATCAGTTTGCTTTTAAGAAAACTTAATGCGTCTATCCAATGACTAGGAGTGTTATCATTTATACATGTTATTCGTTATGTTAACCCTGGTTATGTTAAAATATTTTACTAAAAGCTTTTGTTAAAAGATTCTGTTAAAAGCTTTTGTTGAAAGCTTGGGTTAAAGCTCTACTATTTCTTTATGCTACTTAACATTGAATTAGACCCTATTTCTTTTGATCATGTCAAAATCCACCACATTTGTACTTAATTTTGCGAATGTTTATAACTGCTGTCCTTTTTGTTTCACATCGTTTCAACTTTAGTTATTTAAGATCATACTCCAATGTAAATTCTTTCATTCGTACAGCGACTAATAAAGACGCATGATCTACTTTCGGCCACCTCTTGCGTTTTATTTTAAAATTCGGTCATCGTGCTTGGTGAAGCTTAGACACTGGTAGACAGTATTGGCTCTTGTGGCTAGGTTTATTAAACACGAATGTGCGAATAACTTAGGGATAGGCCCCACGTTGGGCGCCAGATTTAGAGAAGTAATATGTCGTAAGTAAGTATATAAGACTATGTTCAAACAGGCACCTTATTTGCAATGAAGAACCTTTTCACCAATTTAAGCCTTAATTGTTACCCAATTTATCATACAAAAATTCAAATTATTAATTGCCAATTAATTATTAATTGGCAATTAATTTGTGTCAGATTCTCTATGCAACCCTGCTAGGTATGTTTAATTTTGACTTGGAGGTATGTTTATTGAACAAAGAGCAATCAGCTGTTTGTTTCTGGTCCTCTTTTACAGCTGATTATACAAAAGGGATAGAAAATTTAATTATAAAATTTTACCTAATTTACGGAAAGCTTTATCTAAAAGTAGATAGATGTACCTAAAAAGTAAATATGTATTTCTATATAAACAAAATAGGAGGATAACAATTCCCATCGATACATCAACGTCTGTAATCACATTAAACAAATTTTGGTTATGAAAAGAATCTCTTCGAGCAGCGCGAGACAAAACTATGTTGTAGAAAAGGAGAACCACTTTCCTCCCAGTTCTCCGATCTGACATTAAGAATAAATATTTTCCGTCTATCTGGCGAAACAAACTACAGTTGCGTTACTTTGACCACCTTTTTGTATCATTTGTATGCCCCTTCACAAAGGAGGGAAGGTATTGGACCAGTTGCCCGCAACAGAAAATGCATTGAAATGTCAATAAAAATAAGAACTTATTTCCTGAGAAGTTATTTGGCTACGTTCCAAATGTACCTAAACTTGTGTGTTTGTACCGAATGCACTTTCAAACTAAATAAAGGTACGATTGTACCAACTTTTCCATCACTGTAGGTAATCCAGTAGCTGATTTCGTATCGCTAATTGCGCAGCTGACGTATGTGTGAACACCAAACTCAATTCCGCAATTTAGAGCTTAATTGCCTCAGCTAATTGGCCTGTTTGAACATAGTCTAAGTGAGCATTATAATAAATATAGCATGCGTGCTTCCGGATACAGTCGCTACAATTTATTATTTATTTTATTCATCATTTTCTTAATGCGTACATATTAACAATTAATTCATGTTTGTATTCAATACTGTGCTGCATAGAAAAGTATATGACATTTTTTATATTTAAAATTAAAATGGTACTAAATGCCACTACAAATAGCATTAGGGCCATTCCATTGTGACGGGTGGGACATTTTACTCCAAAATGTGATCAATTGTGAATTATAACTATTTCGTCTGAACTTATACAACCGCGAAAGATATTTTTTAACATAGAACGATAACCAATGTATAAAATTGTCTAACCTTTCTTTTTTTTGTGTAACTGTCATTTGAATGAATGTGGCAGGTGGGACTAGGGTTCGAACGATACTATCGAGTATTGAGTAAGCATCGATACTGAGGGTATAGAAATGAGTACTTTAATACTCGACACCTTATTTGGTGATTTTATTCGATACTTTGCAAATTACTAGTAGTATCGAATACTTTTTAAAAAACACACTTTTTAAATTTTTTCTTCCATTGGCAACCCAATTTTCTTTGCTTATATGGATTACTATCATTCAACTTTGTCCATCACTTAAAATAAACTGAAATTTCGTGTAGTCTGTTGCATAACATAAACCAAATAAGTTAAAGTTTAATGGCCTTATTCATAAAAAATAAAGTAGGTTTAAAGAGATTAATAAAAATGACACTTTCATACATTTTTCAGTTTATAAACCTATTTTATTTTTTGTGAATAAGGCCTTAAAACTTTACGCAAATCTCACGAAAATGCAGAATTTTTAGAAACTTTTTGGGTATGCAGTTTTGTAACCTATTCAACTTTACGTGTAGCCTACTACCGTTGACTTTTAATTGAAACTTGCACATTATTATACAAAACTGAATAGGCTTAATAAAATTTTAAATTCGTGAAAGTATATATGTATTAAAGAACTGCAAATTCAACATTTACTGTAAAAATGTATTTTTCAAAAATTGCATGTATTGCTATGTCATGTCAACTCAAACAAGTCGTTGTGCCATGTCATTCCATCTCAAACATACTTTGGTGCATGATTTGATTTCAATTATTCGAGAGTGTCTTCATATGTTATTGTGAAACATGTATGACGCATGTGTCGCATGTGTTGCTTGTGTTGACATGTATAGATTTGGTGCATGATTTGATTTCAATTATTCGAGAGTGTCTTCATATGTTATTGTGAAACATGTATGAGCGACATAATATGAACTGGCACTTGCATGATGTAACACATGTCGCTATGTTTTATAGTTCAACATTTGCAGGCCTTTAATATATATATGTATGTAGGTATGAATGTACATTTAACGTTCAAATTACTTCTAACGTGAAAGTAAGTTCTGCAATGAAATAAAAATCAAATACTTTAAATGTCTATTGTTTTGATTTCAGGGAATAACTAGATATACGACTGAAGAATAAAATAATTTTAGTATCGATACTTTTTCCCTGATACTTTTAGAGTATCAATATCATAAACTCGATGCCAGTATGAGTACTCAGTATCGATACCAAAGTCTGAAATGTCGAACCCTAGGTGGGACCCAAAAAGAATTCTATTTTACATTTGTCCACTCAAAGATGAATTTTATCCAAAACATTTAATTTTTACGAAAGATGTTTTGGTGTTGGAATATATGCACTACAGGCTTTCGTTTTCAATAAAAATTAGGCTTGTTTAATCTTCATAGAAATATTGAAAAATATTTACATTTGTGGCTGGTGGGACATGCCCTTATGACTGGTGTAAAGTAATTATGCATGAAATAAAAGTTTGCATAGACAAAAATTACATTTTTTTTATTTTTTTTTTTATTTTTTTCGATAGATTAATGAAATGTATTCATTTAAAAAGAGGTTACTACTTAAATAGAGATAATTAGGACATTTTTAAATTTATGGAGTTTTCCTCTTTTACATGGAATGACCCATTAGCTAATAGACTTGTTGTGGGGTGAACAATGTGAATATTTACTAATGAAAATATTGGTTGAAAGCTAACAAGACATCAATACAAGATCAGGAGACTTGAGAGAAAAAATATATATGAATACGTATACGTTAGGACTACAATATCGACCACAGGAAGGCTTCTATTTTAAAGTGATTAAAATTAAGCAGATACATTTTACCATTTTTTTGAAATAAGCTATAATTTCTTATGATCTGTACAGAAGCAGGAAGAGAGTTGAACAATTTGCACGACATGTATATATAAAGGCTTTTAAAGTGGGCGTACGAATTGTTGCAATGGGTGACAATTTATTAGCCGAAGCACCACATCAGCAAGTGACCACTTGCAGCTTTGACTGGAATATACCATAATAAACAATTTTTAGTGGCGGTAAAAATGACGAATGGTGTGAAGAAAGTATCGCATTTGGGAGACTCAAGGGACGGCGGAGGTGTTTAACAAGGAAAATAGATATTGAACCCACATTTATACCATATGTTGCCCTTCCTTGTGCAACTTTGCATAATGAAAAAGGAGAAGTACATGCCCAACCCAGATTTTGACACAATAAGCCAGTTAAAGCAACAAGTAAACTGAATTAACAATCAAGTCCCAGTCACTAATGGCCTTGATCCAGCGGATTAAAGGCTGTAACCAGGGATGCCGTTTGGATCTAAATAGATCCAATTGGATACATTTTTAGACGAATTTTTGCGGGATACTTTTTTAAATAGGCCAAAATTTTATATTTCCTATAAAGTTTTTTTCGTTCAAAAATCGATTTTCATTAAAGATGGTAGAAAGCATTACGTTTTATATTCGTATAAAGAATCGCTACTTAAGCGTGAAATTAAAGCATTTTATTTTTTGTGAACGAAGCAATGAACATATGAAGAGATCTCACCAAAATAGGTATAAGCGCAATTGCTTTAATTAGCTTAAAAGGATGCTTTAGCAAGACCTTAATAAACATATCGTCGTTTAACGTACAAAACCGCATATAAAAAAAATGCAAAACCGCGTATCAAGATAATGCAAAACCTCGTATGTGGCGTTGCATAAATTATTTTCTAGAGAGTAAAAACACTTATATTTCAAAATGGTTCTCTTTTTTATAAAGCAATCGCATTTCTGGCTAGTATATTTCAGGACGAATGGATAAGGATTGAGCAAATCCAATTTTTGGCAGCAAACGTCAGTTACGCGGTTTTGCAGAATGACGATGCGCGGTTTTGTACTTTAAACGACGATATATATAAAGTAAATTATACTCTTTCTGTAGTAATCTCTTTCATATCACATATTTTCGTTTGTTAATTTAAAAAGAAAGAAGATTTCAATGTAGTTTAAAAAACTAAATTTGATTTATTCAAGGAAACTTTTATGAATTTTACTGAAAAGGCTTTAAATACACTCTAAAAAAATTTTGTTTATTTGCGCATATTGAGAGTGGTAACCAGATTCCTCTTTTAATGTGTGCAAATTTGCACGCCGTGTAATAAAATTAATCATTGCCTGTTTACTTTTACACATAAAATGTTTAAAATAAAGTATGTTTATTATTAGTAGGAAATGTGTTTGTGGTTTGAAAATTTTTGCAATTTTAAACATTCTATATATGTGTATTTATGTGTATATTTTAAAGATCTCAAGTTCAAAATCAAATACTGAACATCCTATACGTATATTTATACAGATTCTTGTTGAAAAATAGATACTTTTCAGTAGTAGTTTTACATGCTCTTTTTAGAGTGTACTTGCTACTTATTATATTTACTTTGCAAAATACTTATACACAAAAAATGTACTTTATAAATTGAAATTACAAATGTTTGATTTTATGCACATGTATTCCAAGTCCTTAGGATGGGTTAAATTATGTCTTTTTCATGAAAATGTTTGGTTTTCTTACAAATTATGATGTATATGTAAAAAAAGAAAATTGGATACATTTGGATACATTTTTGGCTTGGTCAGGGATACATTTTCTTGAGACGGCGCGGCAACACTGGCTGTAACCATGAAGCAATACCTTTCGAACAATTATTCTCTAAGAAAAAGTTCTGCTAACGTAGCAAATTTGCACTAAAGCTTACTACTCGTACAAACTTAATATATTTTAATTCTTTGTACTATATCACTAACTAGGTGACAAAAACTGAACAAGATGTTATTGTTTTTCATGCTAAAACTTTTTTGGTAATTTTTTTATTGAAATATGGCTTATATTTTAACAAACACCATATAAATCCAAGTTTGCAAATTTTCAACAAAATTGTAAAAATTTTAATAAGAATTAAATAAAAAATTTAGGTATACAGTTTTATAGCACATTCAATTTCAGTATAAGAATATGCATATTTCAAATATTTGCGTCGATTTTGGATAATCTTTTGTTGACGGCGTTATGTATTTTTTTCTTTATAAAAAAATCTAAAAATCATTTATACGCAAAAAAAATCCTCAGGACAGGTAGCAAACAAATTATCATAGCTGAAGTTTTTATTCAATTCTTCTTAAAAGGTTTGCAACTTTGTGGAAATTTGCACATTTGTACTAAATTTCGTACACAGTTCCATAATTGTATTTACGAGGTGTTTGTTAAAATAAAAGCCATATTTTAATAAAAAATTAAAAAACAAGTTACAGCATAAAAAATATTGCAAATATTTGAAAAATTACAGTATGCTCCATTTTGGGAGTATCTGTATATAAATGAGGGGGGCACCGAAATTGCGCATATGGACATTATTTCGGTTTCAACCGAAACTGTGCATGTATATTTTATTTCGGTTTTTGCCATATGCATTATTTCGGTTTGCAACCGAAACTGTGAATGTATGCATTACTTCGTTTTTTTCATATGTATTATTTCGCGGAGAATTCTACTTAGTAAGGGATATAATCCCTAAGCGCTGCCGAAGGCCGCCTACGCAGAGAGAAGTTCTGCCCAAAAATACTTTCGTTCCCTCTTTTCCGGCAACACAGAAAGGAGAGTTCTACTTAGTAAGGGTTATAATCCCTAAGCGCGGCCGAAGGCCGCCTACGCGAAAGAAGTTCTGCGCAAAAATACTTCCGGTCCTCTTATCCGGCAACACAGAAAGGAGAATTCTACTTAGTAAGGGTTATAATCCCTAAGCGCGGCCGAAGGCCGCCTACGCAGAAAGAAGTTCGTTTTCATGTATGCACTATTTCGGTTTTTGTCATATGCATTATTTCGGTTTTGAGTCGAAACTGTGCATGTATGCATTAATTCGGTTTTTGTCATATGCATTATTTCGGTTTTGAACCGAAACTCTGCATGTATGCATTACTTCGTTTTTATACCCGAGCGCACTTGTGCACAAGGGTATATTAATTTTGTTCACGTAATGGTTGTTTGTAACAACCAAAACGAATCGAGATAGATATAGACAAATGTATACATAAATGCTCAGAATGAATAGAGAAATCGATTAAGCCATGTCTGTCTGTCCGTCTGTCCGTCCGTCCGTGTACACGATAACTCGAGCAAACATTGAGATATCTCAACGAAATTTGGTATGTAGGCTTCCGTTGATCCAAGGTAGGTTGGTATTGAAAATAGGCGAAATCGGACTGTAAACACGCCCACTTCCCATATAACGGTAATTTCCAGAAATACGAAAACTGCGATATTTTAGTAACTACTGAAGATGATTCACTCAAAATTGATACTTACAATAATTTTCAGACGAAAAATAAGAATATTATAAATTTTTGGAAAACGCCCACTTATGGTTACATGTGTATATCTTGGTAACCGCTGCACCAATTTCTTCCAAACTTGGCACAGTTGTTAGCCTTGGTACAGCATACTAAATGGCCGAAAACTTTAAAAATCGGGCAATAACCACGCCCACATCCCATATAACGGTAATTTTCGGAAATACGAAAACTGCAATACTTAAGCAACTACTGAAGATTATTCACTCAAAATTGATATTTACAACAATTTTTAGACGAA
>NW_023459985.1:0-31245 GCF_013731165.1 Rhagoletis pomonella | reverse complement strand
CTTGGTAACCGCTGCACCAATTTCTTCCAAACTTGGCACAGTTGTTAGCCTTGGTACAGCATACTAAATGGCCGAAAATTTAAAAAAATCGGACAATAACCACGCCCACAGCCCATATAACGGTAATTTTCGGAAATACGAAAACTGCAATACTTAAGCAACTACTAAAGATTATTCACTCAAAATTGATATTTACAACAATTTTTAGACGAAGAATAAGAATATTATAAATTTTTGGAAAATGGGCGTAGCCACGCCCACTTATGGTTACATGTGTATATCTTGGTAACCGCTGCACCAATTTCTTCCAAACTTTTCATAGTTGTTGGCCTTGGTACAGCATACTAAATGGCCGAAAATTTAAAAAAATCGGACAATAACCACGCCCACAGCCCATATAACGGTAATTTAGAGAAATACAAAATCTTCGATAAATGAGTAAATATTAAAGCTAATTTATTCAAAATTGATGCTTGCAACAATTAATGGTAAAATTTTGGAAAATGGGCGTGGCACCGCCCACTTATGATCACATACATATAACGGGTGATTTTTTTGAGGTTAGGATTTTCATGCATTAGTATTTGACAGATCACGTGGGATTTCAGACATGGTGTCAAAGAGAAAGATGCTCAGTATGCTTTGAAATTTCATCATGAATAGACTTACTAACGAGCAACGCTTGCAAATCATTGAATTTTATTACCAAAATCAGTGTTCGGTTCGAAATGTGTGTTATCGACAAATTTTGTTCAGCGATGAGGCTCATTTCTGGTTGAATGGCTTCGTAAATAAGCAAAATTGCCGCATTTGGAGTGAAGAGCAACCAGAAGCCGTTCAAGAACTGCCCATGCATCCCGAAAAATGCACTGTTTGGTGTGGTTTGTACGCTGGTGGAATCATTGGACCGTATTTTTTCAAAGATGCTGTTGGACGCAACGTTACGGTGAATGGCGATCGCTATCGTTCGATGCTAACAAACTTTTTGTTGCCAAAAATGGAAGAACTGAACTTGGTTGACATGTGGTTTCAACAAGATGGCGCTACATGCCACACAGCTCGCGATTCTATGGCCATTTTGAGGGAAAACTTCGGAGAACAATTCATCTCAAGAAATGGACCGGTAAGTTGGCCACCAAGATCATGCGATTTGACGCCTTTAGACTATTTTTTGTGGGGCTACGTCAAGTCTAAAGTCTACAGAAATAAGCCAGCAACTATTCCAGCTTTGGAAGACAACATTTCCGAAGAAATTCGGGCTATTCCGGCCGAAATGCTCGAAAAAGTTGCCCAAAATTGGACTTTCCGAATGGACCACCTAAGACGCAGCCGCGGTCAACATTTAAATGAAATTATCTTCAAAAAGTAAATGTCATGGACCAATCTAACGTTTCAAATAAAGAACCGATGAGATTTTGCAAATTTTATGCGTTTTTTTTAAAAAAAAAGTTATCAAGCTCTTAAAAAATCACCCGTTATGTATATCGGTAACCCTTCTACCAATTTGTACCAACCTCGGTATTTTAATTGTGCTTGCCACATAAAAGCAAAACGTTGAAAATTATTGAAATCGGACTAAAATTACGGCCGCTTTTCATATAACGGTAAATTTCAGAAATGCTTGAAACTGCAATATTTCGAAATTTAAGGACGCTAATTTACTCAAAATTGATACACCCCGGCTAACCATCTAGCGGTAGCTTTCGGAAAGGTGAAAAAACATATATTTAATACTTGCGCCGGGTATTTAATGTTCGGCTCCACCCGAACTTAGAATTTTTTACTTGTTGTCATATGCGTTATTTCGGTTTTCAAACGAAAGTGTGCATGTATGCATTATTTCGGTTTTTTCATATGCGTTATTTCGGTTTTCAACCGAAACTGTGCATATATGCATTATTTCGGTTTTTTTCATATGCATTTTTTCGGTTTTCAAACGAAAGAGTGCATATGCATAATTTCGGTTTTTCTAATATGCATTATTGCGGTTTTCAACCGAAAATGTGCATATATGCATTATTTCGGTTTTTTTCATATACATTATCTCGGTTTTCAAACGAAAGTGTGCATATATGCATTATTTCGGTTTTTTTCGTATGCATTATTTCGGTTTTTTTTCATATGCATTATTTCGTTTGCACAGTTTCCATATGCACAATTTCAGGGTGCCAAATGAGGCTGTTTTTTAAACAAAGTACATCTTTTAAATTTAAAATTTTGTGCTCATTTAAATCCTTGTAGCTCAGTTATGCATACTTTGCACTGCACTGCATAAAATGTAATTTTTACGTAGAAATCAAAAACCAACAGATTCCTTCATATGTTATGCTGTGCGTGAGGTAAACGCTTACACGCAAAGCTCATTTAATAGCGTTTTCTTTTCTCAAAAAAAGTTCCGCACTTTTATATGGGAACTCTTGCTTTGCTTTGACCTGAAACCTGAGAAAATGTTGCATTCTTTATATGAGAATGAAACAGAAAATGTACTACTCCATCACAATTTATTTATAAAACTTAATTAAGCTGAATTATTCACTTGACCTGTAAGTCTTTAACAATTTTAAAGCAAAACACTTATTTCTGATAGGGAAAATAATTGAATTTTTACAAGATTAAATTAAAAATCAACCATGCAACTCTCACCCTCACGTTTATTTGAGGGCAGAAAAGGCAGCACTTTCGCCGGATCAGAGCGCAACCTGCTGAGAAAAGAACACGACGCCTTGTGAACAACACAAGGCAGAATAAGTGCAGCCTTTTTTCGAGAAAAGAAAACGCTATAACATATTCCTTATGTGACAACTCTCATGCAGTGCAAAGTACGCATAACTCATGATGCAATAATATAAGGTGGTATCAGTTGTGACAGCTCGATTTGACACTGCCTTAGCTCAGTAGAATAAGAAGAAAAACGGGAAGAAATGAATCCCCATTTGGGGGTAAAATATAAAATTTCATATTTTCTTCTAAACAAAATTTGCTTTTTTATAGTATATTCGCAATGAAATGAAATAAAATAAGATATAATACCTTTTAGAGAAAACAAAATATGTATACTGAAAAAAATAAAAAAAAATTAAACTATATTATTAGGCAAACAATTGTTAAAGAAGTAACACTGTTTAACCTAAGGCAGTCAATATGGCGGAATTAGAGCGAGAAGTTGCCTAACACCTTGTATTATTGCATCATGCGTATAACTGAGCTTTTACCCATATGTATGTAAATTTAATGCCGACTTTTTCGCTACACCGGCGAACGGCGAATTTTCGCCCAGTAGAGCAACGACCAGCGTTGCCACTTCGGTAATTTTTAACCAAAATTTTTAGTTTTTTTTATTCTTTATCCAATTAAGTCATTTGGTAATTTTTTGTAATGTTTGGATAGTAGAGTAGATCCACCCCTCACATAGGTCAATACAGACTCGCTCGGATTTTTCTCGGACATTTCATTTCTGTTTAAACTTTTTTGCCACGATGTGCGTTTCCTCTTATAGAAATACCAGGTAATCCTGAAGTTTTACAGCCCGAAAAGTTGCTCCAGCGTTCACTGGCCAATAGAATAATGTGATCTCTGTTTAAAAGGGGCTATTTCTATACCTACGATGTCCTTTCCCAAGAGGTGTGTTTCCTTGTCAGTTCGTCAGCTTTGCAGTTATCACCAATTTCCCGGTGTACCCCGGCAACGACATGAATAGAATTCCCTGTATGATCCTGTTCAAAAAGCTACGGTATTCGTAAGAGATCTCACTTTCTGTATGTGTGACTCTTAAGCCCAAAATACAATAGCGCAGTGGCAGCGGCAGTTTTTCGAAATCAGCTGTTTTTTAGAAAGTGTGGTGTCCAATGAAGCGACTCACAATACAGCAGTGGCAGCTGGCAGTACTGCTCAGTTTAGCCCAAACTTCGCATGTTGAATTTGACATAAATGAAACGCAGCCAACTTCTGTTGATATCGCTGAAGTCTAAAAGGCAGCAACAAAAATTTAAACAAACAAAAGGGAATGTCAAAAAAAGCAGTCACTGACAACGTCGTATTGTGTTTGTTGCTGCACTGACTGCCATTATTAGCAGTAATAGCTGATTTTAGAAACTGCCACTGCACTATTGTATTTGGGCTTTAAGCTTTCAAGCGTTGATTTTTTTTTAATATTTTCGATCACTTGTTGACATACATATGTATATATATTGCGCGGTATCTTGGCCATAACTTGACTAGTTTTGGTTTTCAAGTGTCCCACAGTTTAAGGTTTATTTGTATTAATACGGCCATTTGAGCAGCCTCATAAAAAGTCGAACGATGCAAGTCGGATGATATCGGTGGCCAAATGACGGTAAATTATGCGCCGGAAAATCCTCTGCAAATAAAGGGTTCGACCATTGATGATTTAAAATAAATCAGTCTTTGTCTGGCCAAAGCCGGACAGTGGCAGGGAATATGCTCCGAAGTTTCTTCATCCTCGAGGCAGAGCCGGCATTTCGACTCTATGATCGCACTTAATCGGTGCAAGTGGAATCGCAATTGGTTGTGACCCGTCAGGTACCCAGAAGGAGCCTGATGTCATTTCATTTACTAACACAATGTTGTTTCTTTTGAAAGAGGAGCCGAAGAGCCTGGCCTGCCTAAGGTCCCCCACCGCTCCCCAGTACTTACTGCGTTCCGAGTGTACCCACTCAGTAATTATGGCTCTCGAAGAGGACCAACTTAGACCACAGAATGGTTCGGGTCCCGAAAAGGCAGATTGCGATCCTTCTCACTATCTATCTATGTATATGTAAAATTTCAATCAAATCCATCCGCCAGCAGAAGCAAATGCCAAAAATCTATGGTATTTTGTAGCCGCTTCAAACTGGCACTTGTTATACTAGAATTAAATGGTTTATAAACCTGCATAACCGAAATTCTGAATAAAAATTGTAAAATTTTGATGAAAATTTGACGATTTTTTTTTAATTGTTACAGTTATACACTTTGCGTTCTATGGTTTTTTTTTGTAGTGTGAACTATGTATATTTACTAAAAATTAATAAAATTTAAATAAAGCTAAATATTTTCAAAAAATTAACTGTACGATTTTCACTGACATTCCCGTATGTATGTATGTATGTACATTAGGGTGGCCCTTAGCCGTATGGCACAGTTTTAATTTTATTTTTTCTTAGGTCGCATCCCCCAGTTTGGTGAATATTCATGAAAAAATGTGTTATCCAAAAATTTCAGATCAATCGGAGAAAGTTAAGACGTGCCGACCGCCCCCAAAATTTCTATATAAGTTGTTCTTTGCTTAACCACGGTGGGTCGGCTCCAAGTTCAACCCAAAGGTTTTAGCACTTCAAATATTCTTGTGAAATCTTTTCTACAATATTTTCTAAGGCCCATTTGCTGAACATTCACAGTTAAATATATAAACTAATAGTGAAGTATTTCAGAGTTAAATTATTATCTATATGGACAATTCTAAATTAGTTCGAGCTTTCGCATGATTTATTAACACAAATCAGGTTACGTATATTGTGTAGATTATGTAAACGCCTAAAATCCTAAAAATCCTATTTAATTATACCCGAGCGCACTTATGCACAAGGGTATTATAACTTTGTTCACATAACGGTTGTTTGTAACAGGCAAAACGAATCGAGATAGATATAGACAAATGTATACATAAATGATCAGAATGAAAAGAGAAATCGATTAAGCGGTGACTGTCTGTCCGTCCGTCCGTCTGTGCACACGATAACTCCAGTAAAAACTGAGATATCTTAACGCAACTTTGTACGTGCACTTCTTTCGGGCGTAGGACGGATTGTATAGAAAATGGGCAAAATCGGACAATAACCACACCTACCTCCCATATAACGGTAATTTTCAGAAATACGAAAACTGCGATATTTTAGTAACTACTGAAGATTATTCACTCAAAATTTATATTTATAATAATTTTCAGACGAAAAATAAGAATATTATAAAGTTTTGGAAAATAGGCGTACCCACGCCCACTTATGGTTACATGTGTATATCTTGGTAACCGCTGCGCCAATTTCTTCCAAACTTGGCACAGTTGTTAGCCTTACTACAGCATACAAATGGCTAAAAAATTTTAAAATCGGACAATAAGCACGCCCACATCCCATATAACTGTTAAATCAGTAAATATTAAAGCTAATTTATTGAAAATTGATGCTTGCAATAATTCTGTACCAAGAAATACGTTTATGACAAAATTTTGGAAAATGGGCGTGGCACCGCCCACTTAAGATCACATATATGTATCTCGGTAACCGTTCTACCAATTTGTACCAAACTGGGTATGGTTATTATGCTTGCCACATAAAAGCAAACCGTTGAAAATTATTGAACTCGGCATAAAATTGAGGCCGCTTTCATATAACGGTAAATTTCAGATATGCTTGAAACTTCAATATTTCGAAATTTAACTCATTGACTCCTTTTTTTTAATTCTGACACTCGCGCCTTTTATAGTATACTGTAGCTGGTGCGTACTTAAAACTGTTATCGGACAACTTTTATAGTGTTCTGGGAATCAATCTACACATGGTAGGCTTATGTGCTCTCATTGGAAGATAGCTAAAAAAACAACTTCTTGAAAAAGTTAAAATGCGTGCACAACAGCAAAAATGCATACTTTTTATTAGCACATCTTCTGGAATTGGAAAATTTAGCCAAATACGTGTGTGCTCAATTGTACAATATACTATTGAACTATGAGCCTCGTGCACGACTTTTTTATTTGTTCATTAAAAAGTTACGGAGCAAGAAAGAAATAAGAAAAGCCCCAAAAAAAACAATATATATATAATATGAAAAAAGTTAAAAACAGCATCAACAATCTCATTATTATGATTTCATATGCATATGTTGATATGCAACAATTTTTATTCTAATATTTTCCCGCCAATTTTGTATAAAAATATGGTCCAATCAACAACAGAAAACATAAAAATATAATTCCTAAACTTTGTGTAAAACTCGCGAAAATTCAGCAAATTTTCATCAAAATTTTCAACTTTTTAATCAGGTTTTTAATCAGCAAAAAAATGCAAGCTCGGAGTTAGTCAAAAATCGCGTTGGTTTTTGAGAATTTTTTTGTTGAAAGTGTTTTGAATTTTTTCCATATAAAGTATTTTCGAAACAAAATTTTTGTATGGAAGAGACTTCGTGAAAAAAAATTACCAAAAATCAACGGTAATTCCTAGCCACTTAAAACTTGCACATTATTATAATAAAATTGATTGGGCTACAAATCTGCATACTCAAAAAATTCTAGAAAATCTGATTAAAAAGTTGAAAATTTTCATGAATCTTCTAAAGTAGTAGTCCTACATAATTAGGTATATGAACCTTTTTTGTAGAGAATCGAACTTAGCTAAGAAAAAATTTTTTTTAGTACTTGGACTTTGATGGACTTGGGCGAGCCTAGGATATTGACCAAAAACTTTCACATTTCACACAGATATTTTTTAGACCATAATGAACCATATTTTTGCTATTACCAATCAAAATTCTAAAAAAGCGGATTTTCGGCCCACGCTAGTGCATATGTGTGATTTTTTTGTAATTTTTTCTCGCCCCGTTCTCGAGCTATTTGGAAAACTATTAAATCGATTTGTTTTTGTTTTCGTGCTGTAAAGTTTTTAAAAATGTATTGATCAAGTTTGTTTGTCCATCAACCTTAAAAATTTTAAACAAATCAAACACATGAAATGTGAACCCCGTCCATTTTCGTATGGAACGCCCCATATACAAGAGAATCCAGTTTTTATATTATTTTATACTGAAAACACTGGCCCGTAGTCATAGTCAAAATAAAGTCGACTTTAAAGTTAGTTGCAGCTTTTTTGACAGATATCCCATTGAAAATTATGTCAAAAAGCTGCAACTAACTTTAAAGTCGACTTTATTTTGACTATGACTACGGGCCACTATCTCTTAAAATAAATTGGCAATCGGCCTTCTTGCTTAATCAAACAACTCGTCATCGCCAGGATATAAATGAGAAGTGGGATTCCTTCTCCCAATTACTTCATACCACTGCGGAAGAGGTAGTTGGTTATTACCAGGGAACAGATTTTATGGAAATTGCCTTTATTCTGCTAAAGATATAGAATATATCCGATTAACAATGTCCACGATTTAGCTTTCTCCGATTCCATACAAACACATTTGTTGTTGCCTTTTTTAAGATATATTCGCCTTTTTTGCCTTTGAAAGAGGCCGAAAAAAGACTCTCCATTTTCTCCGCTCAACTCGTGAAGACTTTATAGTGGCGACGAGGAGAAAAAAAAAGACTTTTGTGCAAGTTTTATTTATTGAAGAGACAAGAAAAACACAGCAAACATTGCTGAATTTTCGGCAGCCGATAATTGGCAGTTATGGTGTGAAAGGTTGGAGCTGCATTTCGTTGAAATAGAGTGCACAAGGGAAAGTGGAAAAATTTCTACACTCCTTAGAAGTATCAGTGGTGAGGTATACGGGATCGTGCACAGCATTTACAGTCCTCAACTTCCAAGCGAAAAAAGCTATGAGGAATTGTGCTCGGTGCTGGAGCGCCATTTTACTCCACCAGTCATCTTATTTCAATAAAGGCGTAAATTATATGCAGTGAAAAGAGCAGACAACGAAACTGTAGCCGCATGGTATGCTCACGTCAAAAAGCTGTCCTTGCAATATAAATTTGGCGCTGCCCTTGAGAAGATCATTCTCGACAAATTCTTAGTAGAGTTACCAGAAAAAATTTTCGAAAAGTTGTGCGAAGAGGATGAAGAGCTTACCTTAGAAAAAGCGTTTAAAAAGGCATTACTTATGGAGTCAAAGATTACGCAACAATTGGCCGTCAAAAGTGAGGTTAACTTTGTGAAATCACATGGCCGCAACAACAACAAGAACAGCGGCATTGCTAAGCGTGGCGGTACGAAAGGCAGTACGAGTTGCAAACAGCGGAAACAACAGTGGCGACAACACGAAGAAGCGACCCTGTGCGCACTGCGGCTGGAAAAATCATCCTTCTAATAAATGCAGATACCGTAATAGGTGGGACATTCGGCAAATGTATGTCAGATTAATAAAAACAATGTACAATTTATAAATGTAAAGAAAGAAGATTTCGATACTTTTGATTCTGTATTTAACATTTCCGATGCAGCACGAGGAGAAATGGGTAACCAGTACGACCTTGCAATCAAAGTAAATGGTTATCGGATGGTCGTCCTATGCGATACAGGGGCGCCGTGTTCTTTATTGTCAATCAGAACTTTTGAAAGATTTTTTGATCGTAAATGGCTGCGCGAATGCTCGACTGTATATACGGGATACGGCGGCGAATTGGTAGCTGTTATCGGTGAGGTAACGAACGACTGTTAATTATAATGGTCAGAGTGTAAGGGGAAAATTTGTAATAACAAATACAAACCGACCAACCTTGCTAGGACGTGATTTTTTGCGAAGTTTCGGCTTTGTGTTGAAAACTAATAATGATTGTGCGTCAACTCAAGTTAATTATATTGAACCTTATCAGGAAATGCTGGAGCAGATAAAGAGCAATTATTCTGAAGTGTTTAGTCGTGAATTGGGCAAATGCAACTTAACCACTGTCAAATTTCACTTGGAAAGCAATTGCAACCCGACTTTTTGTAAGCCAAGAGCAGTTCCTTTGGCATGGCGTGAGGCTATTGAAAAACAGTTAACAGATTTAGTCGAGAAGGGGGTGCTGATACCGGTTGATAGTGCAGATTGGGGAACACCACTAGTTCCCATATTAAAGCAGAATGGACAAATTAGAATCTGTGGGGACTACAAGACTACCGTAAACCGCTTTCTTAAAGACTTCAAGTATCCGTTGCCTCGAATAGACCAAATATTCGCATCAATGCAAGGGGGTAAACTTTTCAAAAAGCTAGATATGGCTAATGCTTATAATCAGCTTGTTCTAGACGAAGAGTCGCAAAAAATTTGTAGCTGAAGTACGCATGAAGGCATTTTTAAGATGACGCGGCTGCCTTTTGGTATCAAAACCGCAGCGGCTATTTTCCAGAAGACCATAGAGGGCTTAATAGGTGGAATTCCTTACGGATTTTGTTACCTAGACGATATAACCATTACGGAAAAGACTTTGTCGAGCACGTAAGGATCGCATACGGTGTGTTATCAAAGCCCCGGAACCGAGTAATATTTCCCAACTACGAGCTTTTATTGGGTTAGTGGATTACCACTCAAAGTTTATCCCAAATTTCGCTCAGCAGATGGGCCCGCTATATAAGCTTTTACAAAAACATGTTCGATTTGTTTGGAGTGAGGCGTGTCGGAAAGCATACGAGACACTGAAAACAGAAATCTGTTCGGATAAGGTACTCGTGCACTTTCATCCGAAATTGCCTATCGTGTTAACAACGGACGCCAGTAATTCCGCGGTTGCGGGAGTGCTAGCGCATGTGTACGGAAGTGGTGTGAGGAGACCAATAGCGTTTATTTAGCGCGCTTTGAACAGAGCGGAAGTAAACTATAGCGCAATGGATAAGGAAGCCTTGGCGATAGTTTATAGTGTGACGAAATTGAGGCAGTACTTGTTGGGGGGTATCATTCACCCTGGAAACAGATCATAGACCTTTGCTAGCTTTGTTTGGGTATTCCGGCATTAGCTGCCGCCAGAATTCAGCGCTGGGTCTTAATATTATCAGGGTTTGACTATAAAATTAAATACGTCAAGGGTTCTAGTAATTACGCTGATAATTTATCACGTATTTCGCAATCAAATGTTTCGGTGTTTTGCCGGTTCGGGTTGGTAGACACGCTCGTTAGTAGTGTTGCCAGACGTACTGCTTTTGGGAGTAAACGTACTCATTTTTATTGCAATGTACTCAAAAAAAAAAATATCTGGATATGTACTCCTTTATTAGTTTTGAACTTCTTTTGTACTCCTTTTTCCAGCTATTAATATTTTATACAGGGAGTAAAATAATAACTGTTGCACAGTTTTTTTTTTTTAAATAAAAGGGATTTTTATAGATCTTGCGAAAAAGGAGTTTATTGTTAATTTTCCACAGATTTTACTTTAATTTTATTAATTAGTTTTTAAATTTTTACCTTCATTTGGGTTTACCAGCGGGCACGCAAGTCTTCGTCGGTTCTTTATTACATATCTTCTGTAACCATACGCTAGTTTCCACAATTTGGGTCCTTCATACTCCATCTTTTGCCGAACATAAGGCCTCTTACTCAGCAATCGAAAAGACTCGGAGCTGGTGACTAAGGAGGGCATTAATTCGACCAACCCTATACAATTTTTTTTTATACCAAGTCTAAGAAAAACAATACACCTGAAAAAGACATGCGTGCCGCATGTACTTATCTCCCAAAGCTGACAAATGTAAATAAGGATTAAAATTTTAAAACTAGTTAATAAAGTAAAATATTTACAAACAAAAAATACTTTTTTTTCGCAAAATCTATAAAGGACCCTATTATTTTTCAAAAAACCTCTGCAACAGTTATTATTTTATGCCCTGCACTCTGCCATTCATATTGTGGCAGATACTACTTAGTAAGCAAAGTTAAGTGTGATAGTGAAAAGATGTTAGCATGGTCGTAGCCAGGTAGGGCGCTCGGGTATAAAAATCAGAAATATATTAAATTAATTAAAAGGCTTAAAAAATGCAACCACCTAGGCCACCTTTCTGTGTTGCCGAAGAAGGGAGGAGAAACTCCTCTTCTGTTGTGTATAACATTTCATGTGGATATAACTCTGGCTTCGGTAACCACAGTATTTTTGCACTTAACTCCTTTCTGCGTAGACGGCCGCTCTTAGGGATTATAACCCTTACTAAGTAGAATTGTCCTTTCTGTGTTGCCGAAGAAGAGTGTCAGGCACCTCTTCTGTTATCAAGGGTATATAAAAAGTCCCGTGCAAATAAATATTCAGCATTTTTCAAGCGAAAAGACGCAAGTGAAAATTGTGACTTTTGGCCATTTTTCTAAGGGGTCCCTAAGGGGTCAATTGTGGTGCATGCCGTCTCCAAAAAGGTCATTTGGAGGTACCACGCCTACTCTCTCTTCGATCACCATCTCTTTAACGACCGCCCTAATTGGAAAGACAACCCATTTAGTTATTTATTTTTAACATTTATTTTTGCTTTGAAAAAGATTTCTAAGATATATTTGTTTGTTTGTACCTAATTAATGTTAATTTGTAACAATAAATTAATAATAATAATATATTAGCGCTTACACATATGTTAGTGTTTGGCCTCCGACTTGTGGCGTGTGCGTTGATATTATCACACAAAGCGGAGGGACCTACAGATTTACGCCGACTCCGAACGGCGATTGTGTTTTGATGGGAAGCTGTTTTTCATGGCAGAAATACACTCGAAGGTTTGCCAGTGCCTGCCGACGGACCACCGCTGTTAAGAAAAAACCTTTTTTCTATATTTTTTGCGATGTTGCTTTGGCCAGGGCTTGAACCCGGGTGCTGCGGAGTGGAAGCGCGCACTGCTTACCACTACACCACAGCGGCCGACAACAAATTACAAAACAATTAAAAAAAAAATTGTACTCCTTTTTTATGCTTTTTTCTATCGAAAATATAAATGTACTCCTTTCTCAGTTTCAAAATCTGGCAACCCTACTCGTTAGTGACAACGGGACCCCTTTTACGTCGGCTGAGTTTAAAAATATTATGACGAAAAACCACATTAAACATGTATTTACGGCTCCGGGTCACCCAGCCACCAACGGTCAGGCTGAAAACTTCGTGAAAACTTTGAAAAAGTCTCTGATTGCTAATTTTGCGGGTAACACAAGCCATAATTTCGATGACGTATTGAACAAATTTCTATTCGACTATAGGATCGCTAAGCACGGTACTACAAAAGAGTCTCCTGCAAAAATGTTATTTGGGAGAGAGCTCAGGTCGCGGTTTAGCGCTCTTTAACCGCCTTTGGTAAAATATGTTATAAAAACTAATCAACAGACTGCAATTAACAACTCCAAGGGTAAACGTAATGAGACATTCGTTGTAGGTCAAAAGGTGATGGTGAGAAACTACTCAAATCCTAACAAGGCTGGTTGGTCGCCTGGCACTGTAAAGAAGCAGCTAGGTCCACGAAACTACGTAGTCATGTTGTCAAACGAAAACCGTACAATCAAGCGACATCTTGACCAAATTCGCAATGCTGATCTCATAGGTGAGGACGAGCGTTTACGCAGTGAGCCGCGCGACAGTTCTCCTGAAAGTTCAATACCAGTCAAGTCTGAAGATGTTATTGAAGACCAGGGTGACCTTGTATCGAGTGAAACTCAAAAAAATAGGGAGGAGGCTGTAGAAGTGGAAACAAATTCAGCTAGGCAAATGCCTATAAGAAGTAGTAAACTGAAGGCTATAGAGGCCATGCGAAAGAAATAACAAAAGTTCTTATTATCTTTTTTTTTATATATAAAGTAAGATGTTATATTTTGAATTCTCTTATTGTGTACACTGAAAATAAAATCTGCGTAAATATAACGCAAACTTGCGTAAATCTTACGAAATTGTTCGTCATTTTGAGCCAGGAAAGTTTTCGTTGATTGTACAAAACTGTTTTCGTACATACTACGAAAATATGAGGCATGAGATGCTTAGTACATTTTACGAATGTATTCGTACTATTTACTAAAGAATTTAGTACTATTTACTAAAAAATTTAGTACTATTTACTAAAGAATTTCGTGCTATTTCTTATTTTTTACGAAATTTTTGTAAAATGCACAGAATTAATTCGTATATTTAACCAATTCTCGTAAAATCTGCGCTTGTTTCGTAGAATGTGCGATTGCTTTCATTCTCCACACTGTAAAAACACATTACGAGTTATAACACAACACTTTTATTTTGTTGTTATCGTTAATTTTAAACATTTTTGTTTATTGTTTAACAAAACGTTTTGCAAAAACGCAAGTGTTGTGCTATAATTTTAGTCATGTTTTTTATAGTGTTAAAAGCAATCATACGTTCTACGAAAGAAGAAGAATTTTCTGACTACACTGTAGTTTAGAATTAATAAAAAAGGTTATTTTACCAATAATAAAATTTAAGTCTTTTATTTATACGCATACGAATAGGTTCTATACTACATATTTTTTTATTGCTTAGGCTTCATTCAATAAAGTATATTGATGCAAAGTGTTAAACTATTAGACTTAACAAAACTAAATATAATAAGATATAAAATATGAAAGAATATAAAAAATACTGGATTTACTTTCTTAAACATTATAATATTTGTATGTAGAGGCACTTGACAGATTCGCAGCCTCATCGATGTTTGTTTCCTTGACGACTATAAATTAAAGGAAAATTATAAGGCGACTGAAAAGCAAGTTTCAGTGAAAAGTCGCACATGTACTTATATACTTTTAATTTCATTAAGTAGTGCTCCTGGCTTAGGCTTGCCGTTGATAGGTAACTGATGAAATTGCCTATTTATGAAGTCCCACATTGCAGCGCAAGGCGCAGCGTAGGCGAAGATAAAAACATTGTATGCTTAAAAGCATAGTATATCCACAGCATTAATATTTAATTTTGTATTGTTTTTTTTTTATCCAGCAAATCCCTTTTTAAAACGTTTAAAATTATATTATACGTTCCACAGCAGCCAACAATTAATTCCGCAATGACACGCGATACAAAAACTATGATGAAATATTAAACTGCCGGTAATTGAGTATATTGAACGAAAATATTCGTATGTTGTACGAATTTAAAAAACATGTTTCTGCATTAGTACTTTATACGAACGTATTAACTAAATTGTACGAATACAGAGATGTAGATTTCGTAAATTTTAAAACCATACGTGAATATTACGAATACCTTCCTACAAAATACAAAATTATTCGTACAGAAATTTGTTCAGTGCTTTACGAATGTGTTTCATAAAATAAACGTAAGATTTCGTAAATTATACTGAAAAAATGCCTTACGAAAGTCGTTTTGTTATATTTACGTATGATTCGTAAAATCTTGTTTCGTTGTGAAAAATGTGTTCGTATTATGAACGAAAGTTTCGTACATTGCACAAAAACCAAGACTACGAAAGTTTTTCGTAGCACTTTTACGAAATTTTATTTTCAGTGTATATAATTCATTTATTTGAAATTGTGAGCTTATACACATAATTATTTTATAGATTGGATAATTATCCAGTTATAACTGTAGAATGTATTTGTATAAGAACTTGAGAAAGGGGTTGTTGCATATTACTAATTATTGTATGTGTAATAATATAAACTCGGTATAATGTTTCGGAACACGTCCTTATAATTGACATGTATGAATCAGCATATTTTAAGTATGTATGTATAAAAATTAAGAAAGAGGCCGAATAAAGACATTCCATTTTCTCCGCTCAACTCATGAAGACTAACTAAGACTAACTTTCAATTGTAAAGGGCAAGAAGAAATCTCTTATTCCTGATAATACGAAAATTTTAAATGTTCCATATTTAAATTGCGGGCCACTTGTATCAACTCGCGTCACCACACGTTTAGTACATTCAAGGATTTTATTCGCGAAAATCGAATGAAAATGCTGCCGAAAACTTCAAAATGCATCTTGTCGTTCAATGTTACTATAACTATAAAGACAAAAGTTGTGTGAGTTAAAAACTCGAAAGGAGAAAATAGTCAAAGATTCAAAGTAGAAATGTTTTTAAATAATGAAACTGGTACATAGATAACACTATCCACAAGAATGGCGACCGCGCCATTCGCGCCAACTACCGCGGGATCAGCCTTCTATACATAGATTACAAGGTCTTATCGAGCGTATTGTGTGAAAGACTGAAGCTCACCGTCAATGAACTGATTGGGCCTTATCAGTGCGGCGTTAGGCATGGAAAATCCACCATAGACCAGGTATTCACAATACACCAAATCTTGGAAAACACGCGCGAGAAAAGGATCGACATGCACCACCTATTTGTCGACTTTAAAGCAGCTTTCGACAGCACTAAAAGGAGTTGCATATACGCCGCTATGTCTGGTTTAGCGATACCACCAGCTCCGTCAGAATTGGGAAAGACCTCTCCGAGCCGTTCGCCACCAAACTTCGCCGACAGGACGACTCCCTTTCATGTGACTTCTTTAATCTGATGTTAGAGAATATAATAAGAGCTGCAGAACTGACCCGCTCAGGAACAATTTACTACAAGAGCGTGCAACTTCTGGCTTATGCCGATGACATCGCCATCATCGGTAACAAAAACCGCGAAGTCGATTTTGCCTTTTCCAAGTTGGATAAGGAAGCAAAACGAAAGGGTCTTGTGGTAAACGAGGACAAGACGAAGTATCTCCTGTCATCAAACAAACAGTCAGCACATTCGCGCCTTGGCACCCACGTCACTATTGACAGTTATAATTTCGGGAATGTAGAGAATTTCGTTTACTTGGGAAACCAGCATTAACACCGATAATGATGTTAGCAAGGAAACCCAACGCAGAATCACTCTTGCCAACAAGTGCACTTTGGACTGAGTAGGCAATTCAGGACTAAAGTCCTTTTTCGACGTACGAAAACCACACTCATAAGTCACTCATCATGCCCGTGCTGGTATATGGCGCAGAAGCATGGACAATGACAGCATCCGATGAGGCGGCACTCGCATTACAAATGTTTCAACTCAAAATGTTTGTGGTACTGAGTCCGGGATCCATTGCTTTCGCATTTTCCGATTCAAATGTACCAGTGAATCCGTCATCGTGGCCTCAGGATATGAAAGTTTTTTGAAAGGTCTCAAAATTGTAACAGGCATACAAGAAGTAAATAATGCAGCCGAAATATGGGTCAAATGGATGAAAGATTACAACCAACTGTTTACAAAAAAATTAGAAACAATAACAATACGTTTTGAAAATTGTAAGAGACTACCGCCCTCGTTATCCTAACTGCTCAAAGGAAAAATCCAATTGTTACCTAAATAAGCAAATTGGACATTTAAGCAAGACCTCTTGTATTGGCGTAAACTCGCAAAAATTTATTCTTAACTTAATACGAAAAAATATTTCAAGTAAAAATATTTGCTTTTTAACAACTTACAACTTTTATCACTATCGGTTTGTTTTTAAATAAAAAACTATTAACAACATTAATAATTAAAATAAGAGATTTAATTCAAACTTTAGGGGCGGTCGGCACGCCTAAATTTTCTCCGATAGACCTATAATTTTGGATAACACATTTTTTCATGAATAATTACCAATCTAGGGGGTACGATCTAACAAAATCCGATAATTTTAAATAAGGGCCACCCTAATGTACATACTTCCATCCACTGTTTCCAAAGCTAGTTGTTTACTAAAGTATAACCAATATTATTTTGCAAATATTTAAACACATACAAACACAAGAACACATTTTTCACGCATTTTTGTATGTACAAGTATACACAAACGTACATATGAATGCATACAGATATACGTATATTTTCGCTCTTAAAGGAAACCGTAAAATACAAACTTTGAAACATTGGGATAAACTATTGTGGTCTGTTCGGAATTGTCTTTATGTTGATGCTACTTCTCAGTCAATTTGGTAAACAGTACCTGCATTGTAATTGTTTTGTTTTCTTAAACCACTGAATTCTTTTATTTCATATACAATTTAAATATTACCAGTAACAATACATAGATGAGTATGCGGCACGTATGCACATATCGTCACCTGAAATGCAAAAAGAAGTAACAAACATCATCGTTTAAATGCAAAGACTCATATCCAATAAAAAATTCAAAATTCACTTTTTGATTTATATGATGCATTTCATCGAATTACAACTCCCCACATCATTTTATAAAAAAAATTAAAATATTAGTCACGACTTTTTCCAATTCATTTACTATGTTGTTACGTCTTTTTGCATTTCAGGTGACGATATGTATGTATGAATAACGAAATTTCGTTCGTATAGATAGTGAAACTTTCAACTCCCAGAGGAAATGTTAACATATAAAAAGTGTTATGCTCAACAATGTTATTTTGAGAAAATTTTCGTAACACACTTTTCCGTCAGTCAGTTTTTGTACATGTGTGGACAGCATATAAAACCCATGCATGGCTGTGTGTGTTTTTGCATTGACAGCCACGTCGCAATCAACTGCACTCGACGCATGCAATTGTCAGTTATCCTTTGAAAGTTTAAGTACATCGGGCGATTCTCTTATAGCCACAAAACCACATAAGTACCAACATATGTATGTATGAGAGTACACGTGTGAGCATTTCAACTGGCTAAAATGCATCCGCATTCTTTAATTCGTACTAACAGTGTAGAAACAAATAGAGGCAGCACAATCACCATTTGTAGTTGATATGTTTATACTAGGGATGTGCCTGGTATCCGGTAGTTGTCCGAAATCCGGCTTATCCGGCCGTTTTTATGTTATCCGACTATCCAGACGGATACTAATTAATATCCCGCCGGATTTCCGGATTTCGATTATAGAAGATTCAATTTAAAAATCTAGTTCAGAAATTTATTTATTTTTTTTTGTATTTTTATAATCCAATTTAGATACCATTAGTGTTTAAAGTTAACAATTTAAAATTTTTTCATTATGAAACAGCATTTCCGAATTATCAGGCAAATATCTATTTCTATTTTCAACATAAATGCTACCCGATGCACAGTTTCTGAGTTCACTGAAGAAAGTGTTGCGCAGAGATACTTCATTGCCAGTATAAACAAATTTCGAAATTCTTTGCGATTATGCTTCCACCAAATTAAAGGATCTTCTTGTCTGGGTATAAGGGGTAGCTGTAAATATTTCTCCATTCCTAAATCGCTGCGTTTTTTCTTGTACGGTCGCTGCCTTGTCTACCCATCGTTTGCCTATCCACATCACTACACAAACTGGAATTAGCATCAAAGCCTTTGGCGATTTCCTCAAAGCATTGCCAAATATCCTGGTGAGCTCCCTCTTCAATTGAAGCTTCACCCAGTTTTTACCTTTAGTGATGTCAGAAACAAAACGTGTTTTGAAAATTGGATCTAAAAATATTGCAACAACGGGACGATACGTGAAGCGGACGATATGTAAGCATGCATAATAGTACGATTTTCATCTTATTTTTTAATAAAAATACATTAACTACGCGTTTTTGCTTAGTGGAGTTCATTGTTCATTATCTTTTATCTTTGACGTTTCGCCTCTATTTACCGAAAATAATCTATAAACCACGGTTGCATATGGAAAAGTTTTATTTTTAATACAGGATTATTTTGTAACTTGGATTTTAGGGGAGAAATCGTGTACTCTTAATTGCGAATTGGATAGTTCAGCTCGAAAAAGCAGATAATATGGTCATAAGAATGTCGCTAAACAAAAACACCAAATGTAACAATATTGTGAAATTTATTAAGGCAACAGTCTATCGGATATCCTATCGAATATCCGAATCCGACTTTTATACAGCTAGATAGCACATAAATTACGTAAGTCACGTACATATATAAATATTTCGTTTAAAATGCCAGATTTCCTGCAAATACACTGGAATTTACAAAAGGAATTTCACTACTAAATGCCTACTTTATGTACTTTTCTACTACCATTTTCGCACCAAGGGATTTCATTCTTCCCCTTTCTCCGCCCTTCGTAAACGCAACCTTTTGTAAGGTAGTGTCAGTTCCAAAAATATGTTTACCTGAGTTTAGATAAGAATCGTGAGAATCCAGGGTGGTCTCCAAATGAGAGATCATCGTGATATCTTTGTAATACTTCCAGTGTTTTGTGTGACAGAAGTGATTTCGATATTTCTGTGGCCACAAGGCATAACAGCACAGGTGTGTTTTTGCGTTTCGCAGGAGAGCATTTTAAAGTTTTAAAGGGAATTGTGAAAAAAGTTTTCAAGCAAATCGCACCAATTTTTTTGTAAATATCTCAGGTAATATTAAACCTATAATATGCTTCTGAGTAATTCCCGTAAATGCCGATTAATTTTGAGATACGATTCAAAAGTAACCCATGCCCTTTTTCCTACAGCAAATTTGCTTAAAGGAACAACTTAACTCGACTTATGATATTCTCCAATGTAATCGCTCACATCTTCTGTTGACTTAAGTCGAGTTTTGCTGTTACGTCGTAAGGTTAAACGGAATGTGTTAAATAACTCGAGTTGTGGTGTTTTTCCAAATTGTAAATAAAAACTAGCATTTGTTTATGTATTACCATCTGGTGCATTATATGTACGTATTGATATTAAAAAGCTTTATTAATATTCATTTATTAGAATTTAAATGTAAAAACAAATTAAAATGTTGGAATTTCATTGAATAAGTAAATAAATTTAAGTGTAATATGAGTCAATATCACTTACTATGACACATTAATTTATTGAGAGATATCGTTTTCAATGTTTTCACCCAGATCTTCAATGGCAGATACTTGGACAATATCTGGATCCATATTTCGAATGTTTCCAGAGTTTAGATTTATGTAAAAGCTATGGAACATTGGGTCGATTAAATCTAAAACACTCAACAAGTCTTCCCTTTTTCCTTAGATATAACAGGAGTTGTTGTAATTTTATCTAATCCCCGATGTGTTAAAGAACACACACCACGTTTCACGACATTAAGTATCTTAAATGGGAGTACATCATCCAGAGCATTTTTGTACTTAACAGAGCCAAAATGATTTTTTGTATAGCGGAGCCACTTCACAGCAGACCAAACAAATTTTTCACCGTCTTCATTAACTTTTCTTCAATTTAATTTAGTTTTATGAAGTGAACCAATTTGTTTTCCATTTCAATCACTCCAAAATATATATTTTTGGAGTCAACGGAGAGGACAAATTGATACCAATCACGTGGATGATGGATTTTCATTGTAGTTCTCTTTTTCTTTCGCTCAATAAGGGCGTGAGCGACATCACACTCCGTATGTGTATGTCCTGCCTCAAGGAACTTATGCTCTATCATTTTAATGCTATGATTGCTCTTTAGCAGAGGTGGGCACTAACTCTGCTAACTCTCTGCCCATGCCTGCTCTTTAGGAATGTTATAAACATAGAGCTCAGAAAAATGAGCTCTTATTTTGGCCAACACACGAATCACTATAAAATATAACAGTATCTATTGATAAGGCACTCAAATGTTGAAATAAACATGAAGAGATTTCGTTAGCACCCCGCTGAGCTATTCCTTCATGCCACATGTAGCAAAAGGCCTTATTTGTTTCACAGTCATAGATGGTTAGATTATAAGTATTCAATTGACTTTTATAGTAGCAAACCGAAATCGTCAAGTAAGGAGTTTTCCAATACTTGCTGTAAATCAAATTTATACGTTTTAATATTTTTGTGCGTTCTAGCCAAATCTTTGTCGAAATTCGAATGCTATATCTGCGTCTTTGTGACGTAACGCCTGTTTTTCTTTAATTGTTATATATTCGGGCCCATTTTTATAAGCTTTTATTTAACTTGGACATCCCGCGGAAATCGCGGAAATTTCCAATCGATTTTAAACTGACTTCCCGACAAGTTAGTTAGTTAGTTCCAATCACGATGACAATGCAATTTAAAATATAAATGAATTCCTTATATGGTCCAGGGGTCCTGATTCAAAGGCGGTCAAAAAATAGTAAGATTTATGGCTAACAGAGCGTAATTTGCCAAAGAACGTAAAACCACTATAAAATTTTTAAAGCTGCCGGCGCGCCGCGGTGCTAGTGAAGCAAAACTATTTGTGGCAAATTCTAGATATCAACCTAGTCTAGATATGAACCTCGTTGTAGGCATCATATCAAGGAGATACAATTAGAAGACTCCAGACGTCGCCCGCCAGAAGACGCTAAATATTGCGCCTAAATATATGCACCATACGCTACAGCGGAAATGGACGACATGCCATTTATTTAAATGAAATTAACTGCTGCTATATGTACATATGTATGTTTATACAAAACGTAAGCGAACAACATTTTGCTTGCATAGTCTTCTGTTCTCTTTCATTGCAAGTTGAATTATTAACCGACTTCCAAAAAAGGAGGAGGTTATCAGTTCGTCGGAATATTTTTTTTTTTTTTTATGTATGTTACCGCATAACTTTGGACCACGTCAACCGATTTCGATAATTCTTTGCATCGGAAAGGTAGTGTCTCAGAGATGGTCCCGTACTAATCTGGTTAAGATCCGATCAGCGGATCATGAGATATATACATATATTTTTTTTTTTTATATGAGAGTTGAAGTCGGTTTTTTTTTGCTAAAAATTACTTGTTTTAACAACACTTTTTAATATACAACGCTTTTATAAATGGACTAAAAATTAGAAAATAAAATAATGAAATAAAATATTTTTTAAAAATAAGCTTTTATTTAAATGTACAATCAAAGGAATAAAGTAAAGTAGTGTAACAAAAGATTGTTTAGCAAGAAAATTTTGTCAAAACTGCACTAAAATGAATGAAATAAAATAAGTTAAGGTCTCATTAATGTTACTAAAAACCATTTAGTGAAAGGAGTTATTCAAACTCTAATGAATATTACTAACAATTTGTACTAATTTACTTCGTTTTTAAAAAAGCTTGTCGGCGAGTTCAGCGTACATGCATAGATAATTGGTTAGGTATGTATATGTACATATGTGTGCAGATATTTAAATGCCGGTGTGCTAGTTGGAGCTACAACATCTTTGCGGTACAGGTTATACATTTTTGCTATAGACAAATCGCAGCTTAAATATTTTGCACTGGAGTCACGTCGACAATAATGACTCTCGTAGGCAGGGAAACTTTTAATGTGCTGTTTTATGGTTTCAATTTCGGATTCGGATTTTGTCGATCAATGGGGATTTTGGATTCATTGAATTGGTTGGATTGAATTCAGCTTCTTTTCAATCCCCGTCTTTAAAAAACTGTTCGTTTCACCGAAGCACCTTAAAAAACATCCTTTGCAAACATTTACTTTGTCGCTATCAATATTCACATAGTAATAATTCGAGATTCGTCGATTCTTTGATCTGATTGACGTCGATTAAGCATAGGTAACACTGCGCTGCGCAGCGCAATTGCGTTAACACCGTAGCCGGAGTTGCTGCGCCAACACCAGTATATGGAAAGCGCCAGCGCCATTAACACCAAGCAACACATGAATCACTTACACAATTCGCCTTAACTCATTGAAAATTTACACGTACTTTGGTTTTGCTTTTGAGTGTTGAGAACGCAAATTTAAAGCTTTTACTCAAGAATGATGACAATATCGTGGCATTTACAACATTCCTAGCAATTACATTCGGGTGGCGGTACAAGCATTGCTCAGCGCCGAAAATTATAGAAATAATAGATATGACACCACTGTATGGTGCACTACACTGTATGACGATGGGTACTGTGGTGACACTCAGATGGCGCCGTGTTCAATTCAGTACACTCCGCTGTTGCGCTGAGTTAGTACGCTGACACCACAGGTGGCGCTGGCGGTATTGAGCTAGCGCCAAAAAAATTGCGCTATTACCCATGGCTAACGTCGATACTTTTCGCGTAAGCTTCTCGCCAATTTCAATAAGTCCACAAATAAAAAGTAGTCTCGCTTGATACGTCCCCTTCTTCCAATATTCTTCAAAAAGCAGCTTTTGTTTTTCAAACGGTAATATAAGAGAGCATTTCTTTCGGAAACTTCCCAGAGCTATACATTTCCTACCAGCAATTTTTTTCCCCTTTTTTATACCCGAGCGCACTTGTGAACAAGGGGATTATAACTTTGTTCACATAACGGTTGTTTGTAACAGGCAAAACGAATCGAGATAGATATAGACAATTGTATACATAAATGATCAGGATGAAAAGAGAAATCGATTAAGCGATGACTGTATGTCCGTCCGTCTATCCGCCCGTCTGTGGACACGATAACTCGAGTAAAAATTAATATATCTTAACGAAACTTGGTACGTGTACTTCTTTCGGGCGTAGGACGGACGGTATTGAAAATGGGAAAAATCGGACAATAACCACGCCTACCTCCCATATAACGGTAATTTTAAGAAATACGAAACCTGCGATATTTTAGTAACTACTGAAGATTATTCACTCAAAATTGATATTTACAATAATTTTTAGGCGAAAAATAAGAATATTATAAATTTTTGAAAAATGGGCGTAGCCACGCCCACTTATGGTTACATTTGTATATCTTGGCAACCGCTGCAGCGATTTCTTCCAAACTTGGCACAGTTATTGGCCATTGCCTACATGATACCAAATGGCCGAAATTTTTTAAAATCGGTAAATTGGAGAAATACGAAATCTTCGATAAATCAGTAAAAATTAAAGCTAATTTATTCAAAATTGATGCTTGCAACAATCCTTTACCAAGAAATACGCTTATGATAAAATTTTGGAAAATGGGCGTGGCGTGGATATATATATATATATCGATAACCGTTCAGCCAATTTGTACCAAACTCGGTATTTTTATTGTGCTTGCCACACAAAAGCAAAACGTTGAAAATTATTGAAATCGGACTAAAATTACGGCCGCTTTTCATATAACGGTAAATTTCAGAAATACTTGAAACTGCAATATTTCGAAATTTAAGGACGCTAATTTACTCAAAATTGATACACCCCAGCTAACCATCTAGCGGTAGGTTTCGGAAAGGTGAAAAAACATTTATTTAATATTTGCGCCGGATATTTAATGTTCGGCTCCGCCCGAACTTAGACTTTCTTACTTGTTGTTATGTATGATTTACTCGAATTTCGGTTGCATTGTTGCTCTTTTATAGTATGCTTAGCAATAGGTTTACTCGAATTTTGATCACTTTCCTCAATGTATTCAGTTTCAATCTGTAACTCTGATTCCGTGATAAAACTCAAAACAATATAGTCTGGATCTTTGATAGAGTCGTCACTGCTGAACTCAGCTTCAAATAATTGAGGTGTTGTGGTTTGAATTTGGGTTAAGTTTGATTTTCCCAGCTTGTATAAATTCTCAAATGAAAGATACTTAAATCCACTATCAGCGTTACATTTTGTCTCTTGAGATACTAAAGGATCATGGAACGTATTGATGAAAAAATCATCGCCTATTGCTGGTCGTCTCATCTGAAAACGTTTTTTCTCGAAAGGCCATTGAAACAGTTCACGTGATTCTGAAAAAATAGAGAGTCTTAAATGTTAAATTTTTTGCTAGTTTAACTTACCTTTTTCCGCCATTTGCTAGCTTTTTCAATTTAAATATAGTGTGGAATAAAAACACTACTCTATGAATTTTGGGGGCTAGCAGTTGGTATAATCAATCAAGTCAAGTTATATTTTTCACTATAAAATTACTGTTTTGGAATAATAGCAAATCTCTTGTTATGTTTCCAAATGATAAAAATCATATTATGGAACATAGACATAAGTTAAGTTATTTAATTCGTTAGAATAAAGAATAACTTGGCACAAGAACACAAGTATACTTGTGCAAAAAATCAAGCAATAAACCTATTATGGAATAAAAGCACAAGTCAGATATGCTATTATTCTGCACACAAAAATCGCACAACCAACCTCTCCGCTTGCTAAACTTGAACTGAGCATAAAAACACAAGTGAAGTGAGAATGAACCGTTATCCACGAACCATAAATTTGAGATGTGCTATTTTTCTATCCTTAATATTTAGTTAGCCCTTCAACCAAATTCCGTAAAATTTTGACACAATATGAAATCGGGTACGGAGATTCCAAATATTATATTAACTCGATTTCGACATAACTCGAGTTGTGCGGTTTAGCCTTGTGACCACAGAATTTTAAATTCCTTAATGTCGACATATCTAAAAAAGTTACCATTGATCGCGATCTTTATATTTTTCAAGTCTGGGAAACAATTGCGCGAGTTCTATCTTACCACAAGGAATACAATTTTTAACATTTATTTCAAATATTTTCTTTTTCATAAAATGCGGCTAAATGCGAGGGCTGTGTTGATTTTTTAATATTTTTATTTCCGCTCATAAGTTCAATGCATGGTAACTTTTTCACCTTATATGTCCTAATTATGTTGCACACTTGTTGTTTTAGGCCATATTTTTTAGTTATTGTACTATTCTTGGTATGAAAATTCGTATTTTTGCATAATGGAAGAATTTTCTTTTTTAAGTCGTTTAATTTTTCAAAATCAATGCGAAATAAAGCGTCTGCGCCAATGTGATATTTTCCTTTAATATATTGGATCTCCTCAAGGTCAAGCCTGATTCTTGTGAGTCGGAGGAAGGGTTCTTCATGGTAAGATTCATTTTTCTGTGCGTTTGCGTCCTAAGAAAATGGCTTGTGATTAGACAAATTTACCATTGTCCGCATCTCTGAATTTTGATTCAAAAAGCAAATCATTCGGATTCGAATACTTGACTTTATGTATTTGCAGGACCGGATTTAAGCGCAGGCTACAGCTAGCCGCTAAATTTAAACGTAGACACAGCCGCTAAATTTAAACGTAAACGTAAACGGTATGGATAAGAGCACATCCAAGTCAAAAACGAAAGCACACACTAAAAAAAATATCTATAACAAAATCGATAAAAATATTGATGACAAAATCGAAAATAATATCGATAGCAAAATGGATAACAAAATCAATTGAATTATCGATAACAAAATCGATAAAAATATCGATAACAAAATTCATAAAAAATATCGTTTATTTATGGATAAGTTCCAAAAATATCGATAACAAAATCGATAAAAAAACGATGAAATATCGATTATAATATCGATAAGTCCCGATAATCTCGAAAATCTCTAAAATCCCGAAGCAGTGCCCAGATTGAGTCTATGTGTCTCTCTATCTATATCTTTTTCTCTATAATTACCATTATTTTGATCTTTCTTTCTCTATCTCCATCTTTACTTTTATCGGTATCCTCATCCTCATCTTTTTCTTTATATGTATTTATCTTTATTTTTATGTTTATGTTTATCATACTCTTCACCTACATATTCACCTTCACCTTTGCCCTTATATAACTAAAGTATTTAAAGTTACCTAGGTCTTCATTTTTGCGTTTATCTTTAAGCATCTTTGTTTTTGTTTCTATTTTTACCTTTGCCTTTATCCTCTTCTTTATCTATGTACGTACTCGCCTTTACTTTAATTCTTGTATTGTTCTTTTTCTAAGTGTTATTCTTTAACATTTTATTAGCAAGTTTTTGTTAAATTATCACCATGTGCATTAGGGCGGGTCAACTTTTTTTTCGACTTCGTTCCTAGCATATTCGGATTCTACATAAAATTCTAAGAAAAAAGCCCTATAGACCATAGCCCTAAAATCAATTTCGAGCCTGCGCAATTTTAAAAGAAAATATCTTTAATTAATACTAAGTCCATAATCAGATTAATATTTACTAAAGAGTTAGGGATTTTTTTGTTTTTAATAAAGAGTTGTGCTCCGGAGTTTTGTGATATGGAAAATTCATTTCTGATATCTTTTTTTTATTTAAAGAACCGCAATATGGCGCTTCAAATCAAATCTACTATATATTTGTGGAAGAATGTATGTATGTATGTGCCAGGTTGCAGCCTAAACGGATGGACAGAATTGAATAAAATTTTGCCAAAGTATTGCCATGACTCCTGGACCTATAATAGGGTAAAAAATTGGAACTCGCCAAGGGGGGAGGGGGATGGAGGATACCTCCCATAGTGAAAATTTTTAATCAACTCTAACTTCGGAATTATAGTCACATGAACTCGAAATTTGAAATGCACAGATACCTATGGTAGGTGCTTATGGAAAAATATATGTATATAAATGAGTTTGTAAAAAGGGGCGTGGCACATCTCATAGGTGTGGAATCTTTTATCAGCTATAACAGCAGGCAGTATTAGTGATCTCAATGTATTGTATTTTGAAGATTTGTTATAATTGATCAAAGTGAAATTCAGATAAATTATAGATGATATGAAGTTGACCGGGTCATCTTCTAGTCTTTAATATATACTAAGTTAATATATGGATTAATATTTACTAAAGTGTTACGAACGTTATTTTTTTAATACAATAAGAAAAAAATAACTATAATTTAAAGGAGTGACACACAATGGCTAGAGACGTCGCATGTGTGTATTCTTTCATATACATATATATGGGCCGTTCTTACCGTTATATATTTTTCATCTACTCGCTTATTCCTTATCGAAAATTTTAAATAAAATTAATTAAAATTAACAAGTTTTAACCGCTGATACAGTACAGGCAGCAGTTTAAAACGGGGAACTGGGTAAACTTAATAAAGAAAACATATTCTCTGGTTAAATTAATAAGCCTGCCCGGATAACACAAAATCCTAAGCTTGATAAAAATTTGGTGTTATACAAGTTTTATAAAGCTCTACTTGTATTTAGGAAAAATGCCGAAAAAAATTATAAAATTTATGATTGATTGATAAAAATAGAGAGGGAGTTATGGCTATGACAATAGAAAGTAGAAAAAAGATACCTCTTGTTGAAAGCGAAAAGGATCTAAAACCAAAAAAAAATATAAATACATTGTTAATCATAACAAAATGTATGATTCGAAAAATAATTTTGAAATATTGTAAATTTTTTTTTTTAGTTCTTTAAAGCTAAATTTCATTTACTTACAGTAACGAACAAAAGTATTGGCACAGTAAATTTTACGCAATATAGGCAAAGTATTTTTTAGAAGAATTCCAAGTATGCAGTTTAGTAATCCATTCCGTTTTAGTTTATCAAAGTGCAAGTTTGAAGTTGCTTGAAAATCTGAATATAAAATTGCAAACTAGTATGCAGATTTATTGGATTTCCTGAGTTTTGCACAAAGTTTACACATTTGATTTTTATGTGTTTTGGTATAGTATGAAATATGTTTTTATAAAAAATTATCGGAAATAAATTAAACACTTTGCATATATGTAATGCGAAAATTTACTGTGCCAAAACTTTTGTTTGACGCTGTACATATAAAAAAAATACATACAGTAACTTCTCCCGTTAAAATAGTAAAAAATATGTAATTTGCTTTGTAGTGCAATCCTGCGGTTCTTTAAATAAAAAATAGATATAAGAAATTAATTTTTCGTATCAATAAACTCCCAAGCACAGGTTTGTATTAAAAAAAAATATAGCCGTAACACTTTTTTAAATATTAATCTGCATATTTTATTAATTCGTCGGAATATTTTTTTTATGTATGTTACCGGATAACTTTGGACTACGTTATCCGTTTTCTACAATTCTTTTTTAAAGGAAAGGTGGTTCCTCAGAGGTAGTCTCCTGCTAACTGAATGTAGATCCGATAATTGGGTCATAAAGAAAATAACGGTACTCTTAAATTTGTATATGAGAATTGAAGTCGGGTTTGTTTTTTGTTTAAAATTTACACCAGTGTCCACAGCTTCTATAAAAGAGTCGTAGGCCATATTTTTTTGTTAGTTCAATTGTGGAACATTTGTATGAACTGCTTCGGCTAATACTTCGGCTTTTGTTTTTTTTTTTATATCGAGGCTAAGTGCATTGTTCGATGGGGTGATATCATTGCTAAACACGATAGTACTTTGTTTTCCATCAATTAACACTAACTTGACGGAGTTACAGTATTATACATTGATGCGAGCCTCAAAAGCTTTGAATAGTAATTGCGAGTATGGCTTTTAGTTTTTACCGCTCAGGTAGGTGACAGGCCTATAGAAAATATTTCTTAATCAATAATTTTTCAAATACTTTTCGTTTGACACCTACATATATTATTATACATACTTTATCTTATTAACTTTATTGAATTAAATTTTCGAAATTGGTGGCTACTCGACTCAAAAATATTTTCAGTAGTAAGCCTTCTTAAACCTTTTTAATTTGATACCCATTTTGCAATATTTAATTTATCTTACCAATTTAATTTAATTTAATTTTGAAACAGGTGGCAACCCCCTCAAAAATATTTTCGCCTGTAAGCCTTCATAACCTCTTTCTTTTGACACCCATTTGCAATATCTAATTTATGTCATTAATTTACTTATACTGAACGTATAAAATTGAATGCAAAATATAACCATGATGCAATAATACAAGGTGGTGTCAGTTGTGATAGCTGGATTTGACACTGCCTTAGCTCAGTAGAATAAGAAGAAAAACGGGAAGGAATTAATCCCCATTTGGGGGAAAAATATAAAATTTCATATTTTCTTCTCACCAAAATTTGCTTTTTTATAGTATATTCGTTATGAAATGAAATAAAATAAGAGAAAATACCTTTCTGAGAAAACACAATGTGTATACTAAGAAAAGATAAAAAAAATTCAACTATATTATTAGGCAAAGAATTGTTAAAGAAGTAACACTGTTTCGCCTAAGGCAGTCAATATGGCGGAATTAGAGCGAGAAGTTGCCACCCGATAGCACCTTGTATTATTGCATCATGAAATATAACCATAAAATTTAGTTAAGCTACACTTAACAGCAAAAGCCTGCGTACACGGTTTCTTTGTTAAATAAGTATTCACAATATATTGCAATTTAAAATCTGTAATTTAAAAAAAAAAAATTGGTCATGCTAAAAACAAAATCATATAGACCGTGTTTTCAAACTTTATACAAAACAAAGGAAAATTTAACGACTTTTCATAAAAATGTTCGACCTTTTAATCAGATAAGAAAAATAATAATAAACAAAAGTGACAAGCAATCTCACTTTGAAATGGGGGTGCTGTTGATATGACCATACTGTACATACGTATATTTACGGAGCACCTGAAATGTGTAGTTATGCAGTAATGTTTTTTTTTTTTTAATTTACAATGTTTTTCATTCAAAATATTTTTCATTAAGTTTTTATTTCACTATGTCTCGTATTCCATAAACCATTTAAATTCAAATTCCTAAATGTGCTGCAAGCTTCATAGAACTCTAAAACTTTCTTAAAATTTCAAACTTCTTAGTCGGAGTTTTTTTACAAATATTTCGAGTGTTCAGTTTTGTAGCCCATACAATTTTACTGTAGTAAAGTGTAAGCTTGTATCTTAAACGAAAATGTTTAAATTGAATAAATTATACTAAAATTCAATGGGCTATAGAACAGCATACTTATAACTCCAGTGGCGGACCCAGGTAGGGGAAATTGGGGAAATTTCCACACCCCCCCCCCCCCCACGTCGATTTTTTAGAATTTCTTTCGCCAAAGGTGTTGCGGTTTTCTTCCATATACAAATAAATTGAGTTTATTCATTATATGGAAGCCAATGCGACAAAAAAAA